>NC_057796.1:455021892-455321892 GCF_018294505.1 Triticum aestivum
GGTTTTGGGGGGTTAATTTAGGTGTTTCATATATTGTGTTAGCTAGCTAATTAATAGAGAGAAGTGTCCTCTCTTATCTCCGTGCTTGGTCGACGCTACGTACTATATACGTATGGAGAGGACTAGACACGCTAGCTAGTAAGCAAATGATGGAAACAGAAGATCGTCATGAACATATGCATACAGAGAGAAGTGATATCGACCACCTCTCCTTCTCTGAGAGATTGGTCGAACAACAAGTTCTCGTATATCTATCTGACACTACTGGCTACATATATACAATAATTATCTCTTACAATATAATCTCCTAATTAAATTGTAAGAACACAGGGTCCACATAGTATTCTCCGTTTTCAGCGATCACGTGGTCAAGGAAGAATGCCGCCAATTCCTCTTGAATTGCTCGCATACGATCTGGTGCTAGGAGTTCATCCGACATCCGAAACATCTAATTTAAAGAAGGGGGTCAATACACACACACACACACACACACACACACATATATATATATATATATATATATATATATATATGAATAAATGAAACTCGACACAAATGATGGTAATAAAATAAAATTGTGAATATTATTGCTTACACACTTCATATTGTTCGTCAGAGTAGCCCCGCTCACAGGTCGTGTGGCGGATAGACTCGCAAACGTAGTATCCACATAAATCATTCCCTTGTTCCTGCCACAACCACTTTACAAGAAATAGAGGTCAATCTAACTGATAAGCAAGCATGCTAAATGGTATTGATGAAACTAGCGCTTGAATCACTAGGAGATGTGCGGAACATGCTACTATAGTACTTACTTTCGGGTGTCTAAATTGCAGCTTCTTCGGCAGTCCTGAAGCTTTTGTGGTGAATTTTCTCCAAACCCTGCCAGACAAAGAAAACAATTACTTGATATCAGGAAATGAACAAAGTTGCTGATATGATGGATAATGATCGATTTAACTTACTTCTCGAGCATTTGAGTCATGTCCGCATAGTCCTGGGGATCTTTTCGTCTCGAGTCTAAGACGGTTACTACTCCCTGCTCAAGCTTAATCTCTAGGAGAATATAGTGGAAGCTGCGCATGCATGCATAAGTCATCAATTACATTACCATAACCTGAACTAATAAGGGAAACCGAATATGCACAAGACAGTAACACTCACTTGAAGTTGTAAGGAAAGAGTATTATATCTTTGTTTTGATTTAATACCAACGATCGTAGCAAGTTGGCCTCGGCTTCTTTGGCATGTTTTTCAACCGTATATGCATCTATGAGATTTGTGTTAATGAACCCAATATCACCGATTTGTCTTTTCTTCAATTCGGCGATCTTCAATCTGCATAATATAGTGAGGATAATTATAAATACATGCAATGAAAGAGCTGACCTATATAGAGAGACTTAATGACAGAAGTAGTACTACTTACAGACAGTAGCAAGTGATCGTTGATTTATCGAGGGCCTTTTGATTGAAAAACTGGAAGAACTCCTCAAATGGAACATTCAGCAGTTCAATTCCAACGAGGTCATGCTCCGGTTTAACTCTTAGCGTCAAAGTATTCATCCCATCAGACTCTCTGCAGGTTTTCATGTACCAATCATGTAATCTTCGCATCATCGTTGTTAGAGATCTTTCATCTTTGATGAGAGGCTTCCCGTAATGGTATTTGTGTTCGTCCACCTCCATGATTTCATAATGTACATCGTCGGGCAGGTAATCTCCAAGATTGCTATAACCGGGCACAATCCTCGGATCATTAGCGACGATGTCGCTAGACACCTTGAGCGGGGGGCACGATTGGTTTGCTTGTTCGCCGAGCTGGGCAATTTTTTCCCAGCTCGTCGTTCTTTTAACCTTTGATCACTGACAGTACTTCCCAACCGCTCCGCTTCGACAAATGTCTTTGCAATAATGCGCTCATAGTTGCCTTTCGGCGGAGACTTTGGTGGTTTTGTCAGGGCAGCCAGAGTGCGCTTCGCTTTCACCGGATCTACCTTCTCCTCCGGAGGTGGATGTTTCTTTGCTTTCACCCATTCAAAGAAGTTTGTCACTTCGGCTCGCACGATCTTCGCGTTCTCCTCCGGGGTCCTCTCGTATGGTAACTTCTCTGGAGTCTTCAGAGAAGGACCGAATCTGTATTGCCTCCCGCCTCTGGCAGCTGTACTGCTAGACGCCGGCAGAGCAGACAGACCGGCTGCGACTGTCTTCTTTCCTTGCTTACGAGGCGGAGGAGAAGGACTACGACGCGTCGGAGCTGCCGGAGCGGCGGCGGGTCTCTTCCGCCCTTGCTGACGAGGCGGAGAAGGAGGAGGCTGGCTGCTCTGGCACGCCGACGCAGGCGGAGAAGGAGGCGGAGTGCCGCCACGTGCCGGAGAAGGAGGCTGAGTGCCCTGATCACTCGCCGGAGGAGGAGGCGGAGTGCCGCCATGCGCCGGAGAAGGAGGCTGAGTGCCCTGATCACTCGCGGGAGGAGGAGGCGGCGGAGTGCCCTTACTCGCCGGAGGCGTCCAGTTCGGAAGGTTAATGAGCTCCTTCCGCCATAGGCACGGAGTCTTCAGAGCAGAACCCAGCCGAGTCTCCCCTTCACCGGTAGGGTGGTCAAGCTGGAGGTCCTCAAATCCCTCCGTTATTTCATCCACCATCACCCTAGCATATCCTTCTGGAATCGGCCGACAGTGGTAGGTTGCGCCGGGTTCAGGAGGTAAAACAGAGCCAACAGCCGCCTTGACTTTGAAGTTCTGCCATTGCGCCATAAGGTGGCAATGTTGAGACTCCGTGATAGCATCCACGGGGTAGCTAGCAGGAGCCGTCAAGACATGCTCCGGCTGAAGCAGCTCGGTGGAAGCCACGCTGCTTCTCCGCTGAGATGGCGGGGTAGCTTCGGGGGTAGTTTCGGCATGTCGATTGCCGTCTCGTTCTTCTAGCGCTTGAACCCTTTCGTGCAGCTTCTGAATTTGGGTCTGCTCCACTTTTTTCCTCCTCTCCTGGCTTTTGTAACCGCATGCGTCCGGAAAACCAGCCTTCCACGGAACGGAGCCTGGCGTGCCTCGTGTCCGTCCAGGGTGCTCAGGATTCCCGAGGGCCATTGTGAGCTCGTCGTTCTCTCTGTCTGGAACGAACGTCCCTTGCTGCGCTGCATCGATATAGTGCTGAAGCCTCTTGACTGGTATTCTCAAAAGCTCGTCTGTCCAAACGCACCTCCTTGATACAGGGTCCAATTTTCCGCCAGCCCTGAAGAACCAAGTCCGGCAACGGTCTGGCCAGTTCATTGTCTGTGGTTCGATCCCTTTTTCAAGCAGATCATTCTCAGCCTTGGCCCACTTAGGCCGGGCTTTGAGGTAGCCACCTGACCCCGTGCGATGGTGAAGCTTTTCTTCGCAGCATTCTTCTTGTTTGTCGCTGACATCTTCTTACTCTTTTCCGATGTCTTGTGGGCCACAAATGCGGGCCAGTGATCTCTGATCTTGTCATACCGGCCGATGAATTCTGGTGTCTCTTCTTTGTCGACAAACGTTTTCAGCTCATTCTTCCACCTCCTGAATAGGTCTGCCATCTTCTTAAGAGCATGAGACTTGATTAATTACTCTTTAACTGGCTTTTCCGGATCCTCCTCTGGCGGGGTGAAATTTGCCTTCAGCTCAGTCCAAAGATCATCTTTCTGCATATCATTGACATAAGACACCTCTGGGTCTTCCTTCTTAGGCTTATACCATTGGTGGATGCTGATCGGGATCTTGTCCCTAACAAGAACCCCGCACTGAGCAGCAAATGCTTCCTTTGTCCGGATGGGTTCAATCGGTTGGCCGTCGCGCGCGATTGCTGTGATCTCAAACCTTTCATCCGAGCGCAACTTTCTCTTCGGGCCTCGTCTCTTTACCGAAGTTGTGCTTGATCCGGAGGGCTAGAAAAAAGAAGAAAGACGAGAGTTAATTAATATGTGTACATACCAAAACAATGAATGCATCAATTAGCTAGTCAGCACAGGCTTAACTAATATATTTACCTGGCCGGACTCTGTTCGGTCACCGGAGCCGTCACCACGGGCTCCTTCTTGCACCAGCATTGGGTCACCGGAGCCATCATAATCATGTCTTTCCTCCTCCACTCTTCGATCACCGTAGCCTGCTTCTTCACCCTGTTCTTCCAGACCATCATTGTCGTTAAGATACGACAAGATATCACCTCCGGCTAAGATTATGTCCCCCAACACCTCTTCTGCTTGCTCGTCTCGTCCGTGCTCCATTGTTTCTGCAAATATTACAACATGGCAATTATTACACAAACATGACAGCAGGTGGATATATTAGTGCAAACGTAGACCTAGCTTATTCCGGGTTTGGGGTGGCCTCGGCAACGCTTCAAGGGTAGGGGCGCGGCGGGAGGGGGTAGGAGACCGACATCATTTTTTTCTAGGGTTTGGGTGTCCTCGAGAGTTTTGGTCGAGCGAGAGGGCCGGGGGGTGCTCCCGTGGTATAAGTTATCACGGTCGAGAGGGGGTATAAATATCGACCGTCCATCATGTCGAAGTTATCTGGGAGGGAGTTATATATATCGACAACGACGACATACATACATGGGAAAATAATGTTATCGGGGAGGGGGTATATCGACAAAGACATACTCAATAAAAAATAAGAAGACGAAGTAGAAATAAAAAGAGGAGAAGAAGAAAGGAATAGAGGAGAAGATCGAAGAAAAAAAGAAGAAAAAAGAGGAGAAGAAGAAAGGAATAGAGGAGAAGAAAAATAGATCTATTTTTTCTTCTTCTCCTCTATTCCTTTCTTCTTCTCCTCTTCTTTTTCTTCTTTTTTCCTCTTCTTGTTTATTTCTCCTCTTCTTCCTCTCCTCTTCTTCTCCTTTCTTCCTCTTCTTATTTTCTTTTTTCCTATCCTTCTTTTTCTTCTTCTTCCTTTTCTTCCTAGCTAGATATATAAAACTTTTCTAAAAATGTAACTTTTGCATATATATAAAACTTTTTCTTCTTCTTCCTTGTTCCTTCTCTTCCTTCTTTTCCTAAATATATAAAACTTTTCTAAAAATGAAACTAACCTAAAATGGACTAAATCAGAGAACATATATAGATAAAACTTTTCTAAAAATCTATGTTTTGCATACATGAACATATATATACACAGAGAACATACATACCTATATACATTTTTATAAAAATGCAAAAAACAAAAAATCTGAAAAGAGGACATATAATCAGATATACACACATACATATACTCACACATATACATATAATCTGGAAAAAACATCATATATATGTGAAAAAAATAGGGAGGCAGGGGGCGGCGCCGGCCTGACCAAAGGAGAGGTGCGGCGTGGTTGGGGCAGGGGCAGAGGCACGGCACGCGTCGGGGTAGAGGGCGGCGACGGCGGCGTGGTCGGGGCAGGGGCGACGGCGGCATGGTCGATCAGGGCAGGGCGATGCAGAGGCACGGCGAGGGCCCGCGGCGTGGTCGGGCAGCTGGGCGACGACGGCGTGGTCGGGCAGGGGCGCGCGGCGTGGTCGGGGCGGGCCGACGGCGGCGTGGTCGGGGCAGGGGCGGCTGCGTCGACGAGGCAGAGGGCGGCGACGGCGTTGACGGGGCGAGCTCGGGCAGCCTGGCGGCGTCGTCGGGGCGGGGCAACTGGAGAGATGAATTTGAAAAACGCTAAGTGTTTTCTTATATACTCAGAGCATTGGCCCGGTTCGTGGCACCAACCGGGACCAATGCCCCCCCTTTAGTCCCGGTTGGTGCCACCAACCGGGACCAAAGGCCTCTTTTTAGCAGCCCAAAGGGCGGGAAGCGGCGGCCTTTGGTCCCGGTTGGTGGCACCAACCGGGACTAAAGGGGGGCATTGGTCCCGGTTGGTGCCACTAACCGGTACCCATGCCCCCCTTTAGTCCCGGTTGGTGCCACCAACCGGGACCACAGGACATGTGCTGCCCGCGTCGCGGCCAAAGTTTAGTCCCACCTCGCTAGTTGAGAGAGCTCGAGAGTGGTTTATAAGCGCTGCTACGCCCACCCTCTCGAGCTCCTCTCAACTGCAGGCTTTCGGGCCTAACCATACACTATGTGCCTGTGGGGCCTACTGGGCCACGTGCGGGCCTAAATCCTGGCCCATGGTTGGGTTTCTAGTCGTATTCAGGCCGTGGTGGCCCAGTAGATGGCACTTTTTTTTCTTTGTTGCTTTATTTATTTTATTTTGTTTCTACTTACAACAAAATACTTACTGTTGCTATTTTTATTTATTTTATTAAAGTTTATTTTTTAATTCTTTTTGCTTTTAGGTCACAAAAATTATAAACTTTCTGTTAGTGCCATTAGTTTTCAAATTTGAATAGTTTAAATTTGAATTCTTTGAAATTTGTGTGAATCACTAGTTTGTGATTAACTTTACTATAAAAATAGATTTTGGAGTGATTCTTTTTCCTACTATTTAATATTACTGTGTTTTATGATTCTATTCAAAAACAGATTTTGTTATTTTAGTTTCTAACAAAAAATCTTTATGATAATGCTTTTTGCTATTAAAGTTTCTAACAAAAACATTCTTTATGAAAATTCCTTTTGCTATTGGAGTTTTATAAAAGCTTTTTAGTTGATTCTTTTGGCTATTGAAGAATATTATAGTTTTGTTTTAGTTGATCATAACAGCATATTTTAATTGATTATTTTTAGTTCATTCTTTTTGCTATTAGTTCATGAGCTATAAATGACCCTGAAATTGAAAAGCACTACAAATGAACTCTGAAAAGGTTGAAAGTTGGCATGGTGTCATCATTTCACCCACATAGCATGTGCTAAAAAGTTGAGAGGGTTACGGCAAAAACTGGATGCACTTCGTGTACAAAATGGACAATCTCTTCCGAAGTATCAGGGTTTCGAACGAAAACTCATCAGTTACAAAGGGATTTCATTTTTTTGAACTTATTTGAACTCCAGACTTTTTGTGTGTTCAAAATGCACCATTCAAAGCCACATCATCAATTTTCAACCCTTTCTGACTTCATTTGTTATTTTTCATGCATTTACTGATTTTCATGAGCTATATGACCGTGAAATTGAAAAGCACTACAAATGAACTCTGAAAAGGTTGAAAGTTGGCATGGTGTCATCATTTCACCCACATAGCATGTGCTAAAAAGTTGAGAGGGTTACGGCAAAAACTGGATGCACTTCGTGTACAAAATGGACAATCTCTTCCGAAGTATCAGGGTTTCGAACGAAAACTCATCAGTTACAAAGGGATTTCATTTTTTTGAACTTATTTGAACTCCAGACTTTTTGTGTGTTCAAAATGCACCATTCAAAGCCACATCATCAATTTTCAACCCTTTCTGACTTCATTTGTTATTTTTCATGCATTTACTGATTTTCATGAGCTATATGACCGTGAAATTGAAAAGCACTACAAATGAACTCTGAAAAGGTTGAAAGTTGGCATGGTGTCATCATTTCACCCACATAGCATGTGCTAAAAAGTTGAGAGGGTTACGGCAAAAACTGGATGCACTTCGTGTACAAAATGGACAATCTCTTTCGAAGTATCAGGATTTCGGACGAAAACTCATCTGTTACAACAGGCATTTCAAATGAACTACAAAAAGGTTGAAAGTTGGCATGGTATCATCATAATAGTTGTGGAGAGAAAGTCTTCACTTTTTCTTCGCTTGTGTCCTTTGCTTATTGCGCCGTAACCATGGATAATCTTCATCGTTTATCAGGATGCTTGGATCAGCCTTGACTTTGAAGGGAGGAATTTCATGAAACTTTTCATAATCTTCAGACATGTCTGTCTTGCCCTCCACTCCCACGATGTCCCTTTTTCCTGAAAGAACTATGTGGCGCTTTGGCTCATCGTATGATGTATTCGCTTCCTTATCTTTTCTTTTTCTCGGTCTGGTAGACATGTCCTTCACATAGATAACCTGTGCCACATCATTGGCTAGGACGAACGGTTCGTCAGTGTACCCAAGATTGTTCAGATCCACTGTTGTCATTCCGTACTGTGGGTCTACCTGTACCCCGCCTCCTGACAGATTGACCCATTTGCACTTAAACAAAGGGACCTTAAAATCATGTCCGTAGTCAAGTTCCCATATGTCCACTATGTAACCATAATATGTGTCCTTTCCCCTCTCGGTTGCTGCATCAAAGCGGACACCGCTGTTTTGGTTGGTGCTCTTTTGATCTTGGGCGATCGTGTAAAATGTATTCCCATTTATCTCGTATCCTTTGTAAGTCAATACAGTCAAAGATGGTCCCCTGGACAACGAGTACAGCTCATCACAAACAGTGTTGTCACCTCTGAGACGTGTTTCCAACCAACTGCTGAAAGTCCTGATGTGTTCACATGTAATCCAGTCGTCGCACTGCTCCGGGTGTTTGGAGCGCAGACTGTTCTTGTGTTCATCGACATACGGGGTCACCAAGGTAGAGTTCTGTAGAACTGTGTAGTGTGCTTGAGACCAAGAATATCCGTCCCTGCATATTATTGAGTCCCCTCCAAGCGTGCCTTTTCCAGTCAGTCTCCCCTCATACCGCGATTTAGGGAGACCTATCTTCTTAAGGCCAGGAATGAAGTCAACACAAAACCCAATGACATCCTCTGTTTGATGGCCCATGGAGATGCTTCCTTCTGGCCTAGCGCGGTTACGGACATATTTCTTTAGGACTCCCATGAACCTCTCAAAGGGGAACATATTGTGTAGAAATACGGGCCCCAGAATGACAATCTCGTCGACTAGATGAACTAGGACGTGCGTCATGATATTGAAGAAGGATGGTGGGAACACCAGCTCGAAACTGACAAGACATTGCGCCACATCACTCCTTAGCCTTGGTATGATTTCTGGATCGATCACCTTCTGAGAGATTGCATTGAGGAATGCACATAGCTTCACAATGGCTAATCGGACGTTTTCCGGTAGAAGCCCCCTCAATGCAACCGGAAGCAGTTGCGTCATAATCACGTGGCAGTCATGAGACTTTAGGTTCTGGAACTTTTTCTCTGGCATATTTATTATTCCCTTTATATTCGACGAGAAGCCAGTCGGGACCTTCATACTGAGCAGGCATTCAAAGAAGATTTCTTTCTCTTCTTTCGTAAGAGCGTAGCTGGCAGGACCTTCATACTGCTTCGGAGGCATGCCGTCTTTTTCGTGCAAACGTTGCAGGTCCTCCCGTGCCTCAGGTGTATCTTTTGTCTTCCCATACACGCCCAAGAAGCCTAGCAGGTTCACGCAAAGGTTCTTCGTCACGTGCATCACGTCGATTGAAGAGCGGACCTCTAGCTCTTTCCAGTAGGGTAGGTCCCAAAATATAGATTTCTTCTTCCACATGGGTGCGTGTCCCTCAGCGTCATTCGGAACAGCTAGTCCGCCGGGACCCTTTCCAAAGATTACGTGTAAATCATTGACCATAGCAAGTACGTGATCACCGGTACGCATGGCGGGCTTCTTCCGGTGATCTGCCTCGCCTTTGAAATGCTTGCCTTTCTTTCGACATTGATGGTTGGTCGGAAGAAATCGACGATGGCCCAGGTACACATTCTTCCTGCATTTGTCCAGGTATATACTTTCAGTGTCATCTAAACAGTGCGTGCATGCGTGGTATCCCTTGTTTGTCTGTCCTGAAAGGTTACTGAGAGCGGGCCAATCGTTGATGGTTACAAACAGCAACGCGTGCAGGTTAAATTCCTCCTGTTTGTGCTCATCCCACGTACGTACACCGTTTCCATTCCACAGCTGTAAAAGTTCTTCAACTAATGGCCTTAGGTACACATCAATGTCGTTGCCGGGTTGCTTAGGGCCTTGGATGAGAACTGGCATCATAATGAACTTCCGCTTCATGCACATCCAAGGAGGAAGGTTATACATACATAGAGTCACGGGCCAGGTGCTGTGATTGCTGCTCTGCTCCCCGAAAGGATTAATGCCATCCGCGCTTAAACCAAACCATACGTTCCTTGGGTCAGCTGCAAACTCAGCCCAGTACTTTCTCTCGATTTTTCTCCACTGCGACCCGTCAGCGGGTGCTCTCAACTTCCCGTCTTTCTTACGGTCCTCACTGTGCCATCGCATCAACTTGGCATGCTCTTCGTTTCTGAACAGACGTTTCAACCGTGGTATTATAGGAGCATACCACATCACCTTCGCAGGAACCCTCTTCCTGGGGGGCTCGCCGTCAACATCACCAGGGTCATCTCGTCTGATCTTATACCGCAATGCACCGCATACCGGGCATGCGTTCAGATCCTTGTACGCACCGCGGTAGAGGATGCAGTCATTAGGGCATGCATGTATCTTCTGCACCTCCAATCCTAGAGGGCATACGACCTTCTTTGCTGCGTATGTACTGTCGGGCAATTCGTTATCCTTTGGAAGCTTCTTCTTCAATATTTTCAATAGCTTCTCAAATCCTTTGTCAGGCACAGCATTCTCTGCCTTCCACTGCAGCAATTCCAGTACGGTACCGAGCTTTGTGTTGCCATCTTCGCAATTGGGGTACAACCCTTTTTTGTGATCCTCTAACATGCGATCGAACTTCAGCTTCTCCTTTTGACTTTCGCATTGCGTCCTTGCATCGACAATGACCCGGCGGAGATCATCATCATCGGGCACTGGTTCCTCTTGATCTTCAGCAGCTTCCCCCCTTGCAGCATCATTGGGCACATCGTCTGGTTCCTCTTGATCTTCAGCAGCTTCCCCCGTTGCAGCATCACCGTATTCAGGGGGCACATAGTTGTCATCGTCCTCTTCTTCTTCGCCGTCTTCCATCATAACCCCTATTTCTCCGTGCCTCGTCCAAACATTATAGTGTGGCATGAAACCCTTGTAAAGCAGGTGGGTGTGAAGGATTTTCCGGTCAGAGTAAGACTTCGTATTCCCACATGTAGGGCATGGACAACACATAAAACCATTCTGCTTGTTTGCCTCAGCCACTTCGAGAAAATCATGCACGCCCTTAATGTACTCGGAGGTGTGTCTGTCACCGTACATCCATTGCCGGTTCATCTGCGTGCATTATATATAATTAAGTGTGTCAAAAACCATTACAGAACATCATGAATAGATAATTAAGTGACCAAATTAATAGAAGTTCATCATCACATTAAAACCAAAGTACATACATAGTTCTCATCTAACAACATATAGCTCTCCAGAGCATCTAATTAATTAAACCATACATTGAAACTATGTAAAACATTTCAATGCGAAAACAAATGCGATCATAATCGCAACCAAGGTAACAATTGATCCAACGGCATAATGATACCAAGCCTCGGTATGAATGGCATATTTTCTAATCTTTCTAATCTTCAAGCGCATTGCATCCATCTTGATCTTGTGATCATCGACGACATCCGCAACATGCAACTCCAATATCATCTTCTCCTCCTCAATTTTTTTTATTTTTTCCTTCAAGTAATTGTTTTCTTCTTCAACTAAATTTAACCTCTCGACAATAGGGTCGGTTGGAATTTCCGGTTCAACCACCTCCTAGATAAATAAAATCTATGTCACGTTGGTCGGCATATTTGTCATAAACAATAAATGAACCAAATAGTTATAAAAAGATAATATATACCACATCCGAATCATAGACAGGACGAGGGCCAACGGGGGCGGATACCAAAACCACCGCACTATGTAATAAGAAGGAATAATAAAAGTAACAAAATTAGACAAGTATCTATCTAAAGTAAGAATTTTTTTCTTTCAGAAAGAAGATAAGAACAAGAGGCTCACCACGGTGGTGCTGGCGACGAGATTGGCGCGGGCGATCGACGGCGGTGAAGATGGGGACGGGATGTGACGGACCGCTAAACCTAGACAAATCTCGGGGAAAATGGAGCTCGGAGGTCGAGTTTCGAGAGGAGAAAGATTAACTAGTGTGGCTCAGACATTTCATCGAACACCTCATGTGCATAGGAGGTGAGCTAGAGCACCCAAATGCGCTCCCCTCGCCGGCCAGAAAAAACAAAGCACTGTGGAGTGCTCTGCTGTGGCGATGGGGTATATATAGGCAACTCATTGGTCCCGGTTCGTGGCACCAACCGGGACTAAAGGGGGGGCATTGGTCCCGGTTGGTGCCACAAACCGGTACGCAACCAAAGGCCTTGTGCTGCCCCGTGTCAAAAGTTTAGTCCCACCTCGCTAGTTGAGAGAGCTCGAGAGTAGTTTATAAGCGCTGCTGCGCCCACCCTCTTGAGCTCCTCTCAACTGCAGGCTTTCGGGCCTAACCATTCTCTTTGCCTGTGGGGCCTACTGGGCCTTCTGCGGGCCTGAATCCTGGCCCATGGATGGGTTTCAAGTCGTATTCAGGCCGTGGTGGCCCAGTAGGTGGCATAAATTTTTTCCCTGTTTTTTGTTTTCTCTTTTGTTTTATTTATTTTGTTTTGTTTCTACTTACAACAAAAAACTTATTTATTTTATTCCATTTTGTTTCTAATTACTTATGTATTTTACTTTATTTATTTTATTTTTATTTATTTTACTGCTGCTATTTTTATTTATTTTACTGCTGCTATTTTTATTTATTTTATTAAGGTTTATTTATTTTATTTACTATAGTTTATTTTATTTTATTTTATTAAGGTTTATTTATTTTATTAAGGTTTATTTATTTTATTTACTATAAAAAAATGAACATAGATGCGCCTATAGAGAAAATTCAACCTAAATTCATAATAAATTTCTATGAAATCCAAAGAAATTTACTCTGAATTTAGGTCAAATTTCCTGTATAAGGGCATCTATTTTCACTTTGAGAGGAGCTCAACAAGGCAGAGAGGGACGGGCTTATAAACCGGTGTGAGCGCCCTTCGGTTGGCGAGGTGGGACTAAACTCTGACCGCAACTAGGACCAACCCTTTAGTCCCGGTTTGTGGTATGAACCGGGACTAAAGGGTGACAAACCGGGACCAAAGGGGCCGGACGAACCGGGACCAATGCCCCCACGAGGCCCGGCAGGCCCTTGGCCGCACGAACCGGGACCAATGCTCACATTAGTCCCGGTTCGTGACTGAACCGGGACTAATGTGAATATTGCCCTGTGACCAAAGCCCAGTTTTCTACTAGTGTGGCCGACTGGAGGGTATAATTTGTTAATCCCACTCTTGTTTGTTTCTGTGTTAGCCGTACTAGTTGTTTACATTGATATATATGTTCTTTGCGTAGCACGTGCTCACATGTTTAGATATCAGTATGGGTTTACTACTATTAATGTCATGTTCATGATTTATTTATGGATTAAATCAATCAAAAAGATATTAATTTATCTAACAGGGCTTGGGGGGAACCTTGTGGAAGCCACCTGGTCGTCCTATGAGCTTTGTATGCACGAAGGATAATCTTGACTCTCCAAAGGTAAACCAATATCACTAGCATTTTTTTTCTGTACTGTCCTTAAGTGAAGGTGTTATATGAGTTTACTAAATTATTTTGTTTTAGGTATTGGGTTATCCAAGCAAGCCAATTGACCTCCTCATAAAGAAATCGATCATCTTCCATTCTGATTGAAATGATGAGGACTTGGAAGGCTACGCTGGGGCTGGACTGTATGACAGGTGACTGAAAATCTTTCATGATACACGGTTGCACATTTTAAATTTTGCTTTTATATGTAAGTCGCAGGTAATCATTTTCTGTTCTGTCTGCAGTGTGCCTATGGACAAGGAAGAAGAAGTGGTTGTTGACTACACAAATGATCCCCTCATAACAGATTGTAGTTTCCGTAACTCAATACTCTCAAACAGTGGCGGAGCTAGTCGACAATCCATGGGGGGGGGGGCGAAACATAAAATCACTAGTGTTTGGGGGGCCAAAAGCTAATTTTTTTTCCAATCTAAGCCCTATTTTAATTCTTTTCTTCAGAAAATTATTCAAGGCTTACGAAGGATGGGAAGATCTAAGTTATTGAGGAGCTCAACATAGCTACGCCACTGCTCTCAAACATTTGCTATTGAGGAGCTCTATGGGTCTCCACAGGATATTGAAGGAGTGGCGAAGGATGGGAAGATCTAAGTTGTGCAGACATGACCACAAATGCGACTTACTGTTTACGAACCGAAGTACGGTATAGAATATGCATGGCGGCCCATACATCTTATAGAGTTCCACAATTGTGACTGATGTACTGAACATGTACATACGTTTTTGGTGCTGGTACAAGACTGCAAATCTGGCTAGAGATTTAATAGAAGGAGGATGTCTGTTATCCCCAAGCATACAGTACAAAGTACAGAGTAATAAGAGTGCACTACTAAAAGAGAAGTTACTAAGATCTTTGACAGAGAAGATTGCAGACTGCAAATCTCTACTCTTATAAAAAGCAGAGTTGGTGATGATGGTGTGCCTGCCATCCTGCAATATAGGCCATCCGATCTATATCTAACGAATAGGAAGGAAACTATGAAAATTTACCCGCACTCCTCTCCACATTTGCAGATAAGGCCTTCCCTCGTTCATCTTTTTCTCCCACAAGATAAACTACTCATACAAATGCATCTTGATGTTTCGTGCAACGTACGGGCATCTTGCTAGTGAAGATTAGAAGTGCTATGACTTGAAAGAGAAGCACTGCTCGTGGGATGACTGAGATAAACAGGTCTAATATATTTCTAGTGATTTAAGGCCATGACAGAAACAGAGGCACTGAGTTGTAACAAGGTAAGTGGTATCGGCTGTGGCTGGTACCCACTGGCTATGCAGATAGGTTTCCAAAAGTCCTTTGATTCCTCGACCGGTGGATTAGGTCCACGGTCATATGGTTTTTGGTAGTATTGTGGAGATGCAGCCGTAAGGCCGATCCAATGTGGATGCCTCGGGTTTTTCTTTCTTTTTTTGTAAGTGGATCGGTTTGAATGCTTGTAATTATTCTTAATAATAAATAATATGGATGCATCAAACAATGCAAAGACTGTTTTTTTTCTTTTTTGGGGGAAATAAATTCTCTTGGCCGTCTCTTTTTTAGAGCATCAGGGAGCCACAAGGCTTCCCCGGTAACATTGCAACGCATGAAACCAGAGTTGATATAGAAATCGTTCATGAAAAGAAAAAACAGAAATAGTAAAAACAAGCTACTAGCCGCGAAGGCACCCAGACTACAACTAAGGAGCTAAAGAGACTAAAACACCCTTACACAGGGCTAGTCTAAAAGGAGTGTCGGAGACTTTTATTATTACATGCCAGGAGAGTTAACACTCTAGATGCTTAGGGACAAGCTCATAAGAAGGCACTAGGCTGAAACAGCAGAACAACCACCCACACAGGAGACCGGTGTGCACTGATTTCTCTTTGTTTTCTTCAGCGGTGTCTGAGCTGAAGAGCATGTTTCCAAGGTAGACACCAGACTGATCACAGAGTTCTTGATCATCGACGTCCGCGGCGGGGGGCTGCACAGAGGCGGTGGAGTTTCCATCTTCCCAGACAGAGACAGATTCGACCACAGGCCACTGTCCCAGTGCTGATTCTGGGGAGACATTCACCCCACTGGCAAGCAGTATGGCTTCTTGATTTGTTCTGAGAGCATTTTCGAGAAAGCGTCCACCCTCTCATCTTGATGCTTGAAGATGATTCTCCATTTCTTCAGGGTTGTAAGGATCGGCCACCAGACCTGCTTTGTGTCAGACCAGATAGCATTGTTAAAAACATGTGCATTCCTAGTTTTCCATAGACACCATAGGACACAGGCGCAAATGGAGTTCAAAGCAGAATGATTTTTGCTAGCTGGCCAGTATTTGGCAATAGAAAGGTAGTCTGTCCCAAGAGGGAGTTTGAAAAAGTTCTTAACATGGATCCAAGTTGCCTTAGCAACTGCACATTCAAAGAAAAGGTGATGGACACTTTCCTCTTCAGAACAAAACAAACAACTTGGCGGTTTGTCAATTCCCCTTTTTCTGAGGCTGTCTTTAGTCATAATTTTGTTATTAGCCAACAACCATAGGAAGACTTGCACCCTAGGGGGGTGACAATGGACCACACAGCGGGAATGTAGGCCAGAATTGGATGGATAGGGGGGGGGGGGTACCAAACCAGGTATCCTCCCAAAATCTAATCTTCCTCCCATTACCAGGGACCCACCTATACCCATGCTTAGCAGCTTTTGCTGCCCACATTACACCTTGCCAAAACTTGGAGGTTCTCTGAGCGCTAAAAGCAAAGATGTTGGGGGAGTCCTTTAGGTATTTCTGGTCTACTATAGTTCTCCAAATCTTACCCTCATCACATTTGTACCTTTTAATCCAGTTGGCTAGGAGACATAGGTTGACATCTCTAATATTTGGTAATCCTAGGCCACCGAATCTTACCCTCTTGGCCGTCTCTCCTTCTAATTCTTCACCACCACAGCTTCCCACCTAAATGGTCTGCCTAGATCGAAGTCATCCCTTGCACGGGCAAAAACCTCAATACATCTCAACAGATTCAAAGCCCACTCACACAACTTGCACCTCGATCCAATACGCGCCCATCCGTGATATTCAGGTGGCTTCTCATCAAGGACAATCTCAATGCCAAGGCTAACTTGTTCTGCAAAAACATTTCTCCAGGTGCCACTTCTTGAAATTTTGGATTGCTCGCAACGCCAAGTGTTCAGGAGTGTGGATCATACGAACTATGTTGTCTGCAGTTATTAGATTTCACTATTTGAACTCGTTGGACTAAAGAACCTAGTGACAAGGTCACCACTATGTATTGGCAGCAATACATTTCCTCGCTTGCTTAGCGACAAGGTCACATGCTTGTGTGCCCTATAAAACTTGGTAAGTATGCACAAATGCATAAAGCTTTTAGCATGAATCAAATGGATAGCACAACATTTTAGCCATTACTGGCTCAAATTGAATCCAACAGATATGATCACCCACACAATTAAAAACCCCATATAATTGCGACAACAATGACAAATTGACAAGAGGGGACATAGTGCTCTCACCTGATTCCTGAAACAAGTGGACAGAAGATTAGAAAGCAACCTGGCAAAGAAAACATCCCTTCATCGCCCACCACTCACAGTGAGTCCTTGTTGGATGAGAAGAGAAGGTCTCACTATGTACCTCTGTAATTCCTACAGATCAGCGACACACACTATATGGTCAAGAGTAAAGTTCTTAATGCACTCTGGCAGATAAACAAACAGGTGTATTCATGGCCTCATAGGTCTCACCAAAGCCCAATGGTCGACTCACCAAGTGTACAAGGACAGTGAAGAGGTCGCCCAGGTTACACGACGTCTGGGCGTCCAGTTTTCTGGGTCATCTCGTCGAACAAATAATCTCTCGCTCGTGTCCAATGAGAGCATCTCCAACAGCCGCCCAACGCACGACGCGCTAAAAACTAGTTTGCAGCGCGCGGTTTGGCGCGGCGGGAAGTGCTGACTCTACCAGCCGCGCTAAAATGCAGCGCGCGCGTAGCTCCAACAGCACGCAAAAATACAGCGCGCGCGACTCGCCGGCGCATGCCATATGTTGCATTTTGGACACAAAATGAATTTCAAACATTCACAAAACAATGACATGGCATAATAATTTCACACAAACAAGTTGATAACTAAAAGTTCATGCCCACAAGTTCATTCATGCCCACAAGATCATCCAACCGAGTTCAAAATGCAAACCAAGTTCATGACACAAATGAAAGGCACATCAACAATCAAGCCTCGTCCTCGTCTTCATCCTCATCTTCCTCCGAAGACGATTCTTCCTCCTCCTCCTCATCATCATTGTCGCGCGCCGCATCACGTGAAGTTCGGACGATGTTGGCAAGATCGTCAACGTCATCTTCATGGGAAGGTGTGTGAGGCACACTGGAAGACATTCCGCCCATGGCGGCCAGAGGTGCACCCATGCCTCCCATGCCGGCCATGGATCCCGGAGGTGCTCCAAAGCCACCCATGCCTCCCATGGTCTTCATGGTAGCTCCAAAGCCACCCATGGCACCCATGCCGCCCATGGTAGCTTCGAAGCCACCCATGCCTCCCATGCCGCCAAGGCCACCACCACCCATGGCGCGAATCATGGCTCTTTTTTGGATCAAGACTTCTTCATGGGCAAGATTGACATACTCCTTTTGCGCCTCATTGAGGATAGATGTGTCCAAGAAGAATAACTGCTTCTCCCAATCCAACAATCTAGATCGCTCCTCCATGCTCACCTTCCTCTCCTCCAAAGCCACCTTCCTCTCCTCGGCCACCAACCTCCTCTCCTCAGCCGCGGCATCTTGGTTCCTTGCCATTTTCCTCACCTTGTTGGCTTCTTTTCTTGCCTTCACAATAGGTTCCATAGCATTTTTGAGCTCATCATCTCCTTTCCTCTTCTTCTTTTCTTTTGCGTCTTTCTTGGTTCCATCCGGTCGTTTTGGCTTCGAGTATGAAACTGAGTTTGGTGTGGGGCTTCTCTTGCCATCATCACTTGATGCCTCCTCCTCCTCATCATCATCCAACTCAATTGTTCGCTTGTGTTTGTTGCTCAAATCCAAATCATCTATATCATCACGCTTCTTCCATTTCTCATCATCCTTCAATACGTCATAGCAATGAGGCAAGGTAAAAGGCCTTCCTTTCTTGATCTTCCCTTCTTGGTCCTCTTCTCCTCTCTTTGAACAAGTTTTGTGCAATATTTAACTACATGAAAACAAAACAAGTTAGCACTCAAACACGAACAACAAGCATGATGAACATGGATGAAATGGCACTTACTCTATCGTCATCATTAGTGCCACTTGGGTTCAACTTGTCAACCGCCTTTTGTGCGGCCACCCACTTTTGACAATCCTTGTTGATTGTCGACCACCGGGAGCGAAGAGATCGAGCGGAGCGGTCAATTCCACTCTCGTTGCGTACATCAAAGTGTTCCTTCATTCGAAGCCAATAAGCATCTCTACTTTGATCACCTCCAACGGATGGATCCCTCGACACTTGCAACCAAGTATTGCATAGTAAGACGTCTTCAACGTTGGTGTAGTTGCCTCCTCTTCCTTTCGGTGCGTCGACAATGCCCTCACCATCCTCGTCCACCTCGAACTCATGGTCATCGAAATTGCATGTCATTGGTTTGAGACCAATGTGAATTGTTGGAGCCAACACCCATAGTTGACATGTATGCATCATCGTTGAGACTACAAAGTATATAGAACAATGCAAATAAGCTATCTATATGTATGCATTCAAAAAATAACATCAACAAAAAAGTTAGGGAAATTTTATACCTTTGGGGCATTTCCTCGAACACATTGTGCGCGTCGGCCGCCGGCTCAACAAGTGAGCTCGCCGAAGCTTCGGTAGCCGCCGCGCCCGTCACACGCCCTGCAAGCTTCTTCCTCGATGGCTTCGAGGAGCCGGAGCCGTCCGCCGCCTTGTTTTTCTTCACGGATGTCTTGCCCTTCTTCGGCCGCGCCGCATTTTCGAGCTTCGAGGGGGGGGGGCACGTGGCTTCATGGCGGGCGCCGGCGTGACGCCACCTGCCGCCGAGGTCATCCGCGGCGGCATGAAGAGGCCGCACGCGATGCCGGTGCTCGGAGGAGCTCCGGCGGAGGCGAAGCCAAAGCTCCCCGCGCTAGGGTTTGCGGTGGCGGCGGCGGCGGCGGAGGGGTCACGGCTGTAGGAAGGGGCGAGGGGGGTGCCGGCGCGGGCGTCCATCGGGTCAATTCGCCGGCGCCGGTGCGTGCGGGGCGAAGGTGGCGCGGTGGAGAGAGTGCGGCGCGAGCGCTCGAGTGTGCCGCGCGCGGAAGCGGGCGCACCAAATACACAGCGTGCGATGGCGATTTGGACCGCGCGCCCAACTCTATATGCCGCGCGCGCTGTTATTGCGCGTCCGCTGAAGCCTCTCTACCAATTGCGCGCGCGCTAAAAAAGATAAATGTGCGGCGCTTATTTAATGCAGCTGTTGGAGACGCTCCGAGGCTCCGAGCCACCATCGGAAGTCGGGAGCATTAGGTCGAACACCTCGCGGCCATGGCGTCCACCCGAGAGCCCGCAGATGCCCAGCCGTCGTTTTTTTTTTTGGAGCAAAACACCCACGGACTTCATTAAACACCGATAGTAGATTTTACATAGCCCAGCCGTCGTGAGGCGACTGCCCACGAGCGAGAGAAATCACCGTACTCCGGCCGCCGATGTACACTCCAGAAATCTAGTACGGGCCCGGGCTGACGCGTCCGTTCTTTTCCCTCTACCGGGCCTTCAGTTTGGGCCGTTTCGACGTAAATGGAGAAGGAACTGTATGTTGGCTATACAGTATTAGTACCACACTGCTTACGGAAGGGGATCCAGACTGATTTATAAGCTGGTTTCAGGACGAGGTGTTCACCACTTGACATGAGTGGTAAGCTATCTCAAAAACAATGAACAATAGATAATTGTGAATTTCACCATGTCATGGCGCTCTCTCAAGGGTGATTTCCTTGAGCTGCTGTGCACATGTCTTACACACCGACATGGTGTGCATAGCTTTTTTGTATTTCATTTTAACCTTTTATTTATTATTTAAAAAATGCTCAATATATTTGGCCTTTTATTTCATTAAATATCCATTTAACTGTTTATTTACTATTTTATTAAAAATGCTCAATACATTTGACATTTGACATTTTATTTCATTAAATATCCATTTAACCTTTATTTATTACGTTATTAAAAATGCTCAATACACTTGACCATTTATTTCATCAAATATCAATTTGACTTTTTATTTATACAATACGCGATACATTTGACTTCTAATTTTTCATTCATCAATATATCTAAAAAAGGTTAAGGTTCCCTGTTCCAACTTTTTACGTCAACCCCTTTCTAGTTCCAACGATCTGTTCCACTTCTATTCCGTGTTGCTTGCCTCGGCTCGACCACTTAAAGTCAATCAGCCCAAGGCCCAAGCCCAGCCAACGCTCCGTTCCGTCTGTTCTGTGTCACTTGCCTAGGCTCGACCATGTGAAGTTGATCGGCCCAAGGCCCAAGCCCATACAACACAGCTCCGTTCCCTGTTCCGACATGGTGTGCATAGCTTTTTTGTATTTCATTTTAACCTTTTATTTATTATTTAAAAAATGCTCAATATATTTGGCCTTTTATTTCATTAAATATCCATTTAACTGTTTATTTACTATTTTATTAAAAATGCTCAATACATTTGACATTTGACATTTGACATTTTATTTCATTAAATATCCATTTAACCTTTATTTATTACGTTATTAAAAATTCTCAATACACTTGACCATTTATTTCATCAAATATCAATTTGACTTTTTATTTATACAATACGCGATACATTTGACTTCTAATTTTTCATTCATCAATATATCTAAAAAAGGTTAAGGTTCCCTGTTCCAACTTTTTACGTCAACCCCTTTCTAGTTCCAACGATCTGTTCCACTTCTATTCCGTGTTGCTTGCCTCGGCTCGACCACCTAAAGTCAATCAGCCCAAGGCCCAAGCCCAGCCAACGCTCCGTTCCGTCTGTTCTGTGTCACTTGCCTAGGCTCGACCATGTGAAGTTGATCGGCCCAAGGCCCAAGCCCATACAACACAGCTCCGTTCCCTGTTCCGACATGGTGTGCATAGCTTTTTTGTATTTCATTTTAACCTTTTATTTATTATTTAAAAAATGCTCAATATATTTGGCCTTTTATTTCATTAAATATCCATTTAACTGTTTATTTACTATTTTATTAAAAATGCTCAATACATTTGACATTTGACATTTTATTTCATTAAATATCCATTTAACCTTTATTTATTACGTTATTAAAAATGCTCAATACACTTGACCATTTATTTCATCAAATATCAATTTGACTTTTTATTTATACAATACGCGATACATTTGACTTCTAATTTTTCATTCATCAATATATCTAAAAAAGGTTAAGGTTCCCTGTTCCAACTTTTTACGTCAACCCCTTTCTAGTTCCAACGATCTGTTCCACTTCTATTCCGTGTTGCTTGCCTCGGCTCGACCACCTAAAGTCAATCAGCCCAAGGCCCAAGCCCAGCCAACGCTCCGTTCCGTCTGTTCTGTGTCACTTGCCTAGGCTCGACCATGTGAAGTTGATCGGCCCAAGGCCCAAGCCCATACAACACAGCTCCGTTCCCTGTTCCGACATGGTGTGCATAGCTTTTTTGTATTTCATTTTAACCTTTTATTTATTATTTAAAAAATGCTCAATATATTTGGCCTTTTATTTCATTAAATATCCATTTAACTGTTTATTTACTATTTTATTAAAAATGCTCAATACATTTGACATTTGACATTTGACATTTTATTTCATTAAATATCCATTTAACCTTTATTTATTACGTTATTAAAAATTCTCAATACACTTGACCATTTATTTCATCAAATATCAATTTGACTTTTTATTTATACAATACGCGATACATTTGACTTCTAATTTTTCATTCATCAATATATCTAAAAAAGGTTAAGGTTCCCTGTTCCAACTTTTTACGTCAACCCCTTTCTAGTTCCAACGATCTGTTCCACTTCTATTCCGTGTTGCTTGCCTCGGCTCGACCACCTAAAGTCAATCAGCCCAAGGCCCAAGCCCAGCCAACGCTCCGTTCCGTCTGTTCTGTGTCACTTGCCTAGGCTCGACCATGTGAAGTTGATCGGCCCAAGGCCCAAGCCCATACAACACAGCTCCGTTCCCTGTTCCGACATGGTGTGCATAGCTTTTTTGTATTTCATTTTAACCTTTTATTTATTATTTAAAAAATGCTCAATATATTTGGCCTTTTATTTCATTAAATATCCATTTAACTGTTTATTTACTATTTTATTAAAAATGCTCAATACATTTGACATTTGACATTTTATTTCATTAAATATCCATTTAACCTTTATTTATTACGTTATTAAAAATGCTCAATACACTTGACCATTTATTTCATCAAATATCAATTTGACTTTTTATTTATACAATACGCGATACATTTGACTTCTAATTTTTCATTCATCAATATATCTAAAAAAGGTTAAGGTTCCCTGTTCCAACTTTTTACGTCAACCCCTTTCTAGTTCCAACGATCTGTTCCACTTCTATTCCGTGTTGCTTGCCTCGGCTCGACCACCTAAAGTCAATCAGCCCAAGGCCCAAGCCCAGCCAACGCTCCGTTCCGTCTGTTCTGTGTCACTTGCCTAGGCTCGACCATGTGAAGTTGATCGGCCCAAGGCCCAAGCCCATACAACACAGCTCCGTTCCCTGTTCCGACATGGTGTGCATAGCTTTTTTGTATTTCATTTTAACCTTTTATTTATTATTTAAAAAATGCTCAATATATTTGGCCTTTTATTTCATTAAATATCCATTTAACTGTTTATTTACTATTTTATTAAAAATGCTCAATACATTTGACATTTGACATTTGACATTTTATTTCATTAAATATCCATTTAACCTTTATTTATTACGTTATTAAAAATTCTCAATACACTTGACCATTTATTTCATCAAATATCAATTTGACTTTTTATTTATACAATACGCGATACATTTGACTTCTAATTTTTCATTCATCAATATATCTAAAAAAGGTTAAGGTTCCCTGTTCCAACTTTTTACGTCAACCCCTTTCTAGTTCCAACGATCTGTTCCACTTCTATTCCGTGTTGCTTGCCTCGGCTCGACCACCTAAAGTCAATCAGCCCAAGGCCCAAGCCCAGCCAACGCTCCGTTCCGTCTGTTCTGTGTCACTTGCCTAGGCTCGACCATGTGAAGTTGATCGGCCCAAGGCCCAAGCCCATACAACACAGCTGCGTGTGCACATGTCTTACACACCGACATGGTGTGCATAGCTTTTTTGTATTTCATTTTAACCTTTTATTTATTATTTAAAAAATGCTCAATATATTTGGCCTTTTATTTCATAAAATATCCATTTAACTGTTTATTTACTATTTTATTAAAAATGCTCAATACATTTGACATTTGACATTTTATTTCATTAAATATCCATTTAACCTTTATTTATTACGTTATTAAAAATGCTCAATACACTTGACCATTTATTTCATCAAATATCAATTTGACTTTTTATTTATACAATACGCGATACATTTGACTTCTAATTTTTCATTCATCAATATATCTAAAAAAGGTTAAGGTTCCCTGTTCCAACTTTTTACGTCAACCCCTTTCTAGTTCCAACGATCTGTTCCACTTCTATTCCGTGTTGCTTGCCTCGGCTCGACCACCTAAAGTCAATCAGCCCAAGGCCCAAGCCCAGCCAACGCTCCGTTCCGTCTGTTCTGTGTCACTTGCCTAGGCTCGACCATGTGAAGTTGATCGGCCCAAGGCCCAAGCCCATACAACACAGCTCCGTTCCCTGTTCCGACATGGTGTGCATAGCTTTTTTGTATTTCATTTTAACCTTTTATTTATTATTTAAAAAATGCTCAATATATTTGGCCTTTTATTTCATTAAATATCCATTTAACTGTTTATTTACTATTTTATTAAAAATGCTCAATACATTTGACATTTGACATTTGACATTTTATTTCATTAAATATCCATTTAACCTTTATTTATTACGTTATTAAAAATTCTCAATACACTTGACCATTTATTTCATCAAATATCAATTTGACTTTTTATTTATACAATACGCGATACATTTGACTTCTAATTTTTCATTCATCAATATATCTAAAAAAGGTTAAGGTTCCCTGTTCCAACTTTTTACGTCAACCCCTTTCTAGTTCCAACGATCTGTTCCACTTCTATTCCGTGTTGCTTGCCTCGGCTCGACCACCTAAAGTCAATCAGCCCAAGGCCCAAGCCCAGCCAACGCTCCGTTCCGTCTGTTCTGTGTCACTTGCCTAGGCTCGACCATGTGAAGTTGATCGGCCCAAGGCCCAAGCCCATACAACACAGCTGCGTGTGCACGGGGCGAGGTGTGGATGCCTCGACTTGTACACACGCCGATTGCCGACTGTCGACTAGTGTAAACGGTGAGGCGATAGATGCACTCTGCCTACTACAGCGCCGCCCCAGGGCCGACTGTCTGGCGTGTCTTTCTTTTCGCGGGCCTTTGGTTTGGCAGCCTGTATCGAGGTAACGCAAGAAGGAACCAAAGTCGACGCGGCTTTTTTCTCCTAGATGCATATGCACTCATTGTCGAAAACACACATTTTGAGAAGTTGAAAAATTCGGAACAAAAATCCCGCGTGTATATCCGGACATTTTATGTCCGTTCACAAGGTTTCGATGAAAAACGACGTTTTTTGTGGCTTGTGTAAAAAAGATAAAGAAATGCCTCGTGAATAGTTAGAATGAAGCATCAGAAATTGTCATTTTTACACAAGCCACAAAAAACATCGTTTTTCACCGAAACCTTGTGAACGGACATAAAATGTCCGGATATACACGCGGGATTTTTGTTTCGAATTTTTCAACTTTTCAAAATGTGTATTTCGACAATGGGTGCATATGCACGTAGGAGCAAAAGGGAATATCCCCCTTAGTTTCCATTAGGACCCCGCTGCCACGGGAGGGTAGGACAAAAGATGTCATGCAAGTTCTTTTACATAAGCACGTATGACTATATTCGGAATACATGCCTACATTACATTGATGAATTGGAGCTAGTTCTGTGTCACCCTATGTTATGATTGTTACATGATGAACCGCATCAGGCATAATTCTCCATCACCGATCCAATGCCTATGAGCTTTCCACATATTGTTCTCCGCTTATTTACTTTTCCGTTGCTACTGTTACAATCACTACAAAACACCAAAAATATTACTTTTGCTACTGTTATCTTTGTTACCGTTACCACTACTATCATACTACTTTGCTACTAAATACTTTGCTGCAGATATTAAGTTATCCATGTGTGGTTGAATTGACAACTCAATTGCTAATACTCGAGAATATTCTTTGACTCCCCTTGTGTCGAATCAATAAATTTGGGTTGAATACTCTACCCTCGAAAACTGTTGCGATCCCCTATACTTGTGGGTTATCAAGACTATTTTCTGGCGCCGTTGTCGGGGAGCATAGCTCTATTCTTTGAGTCACTTGGGATTTATATCTGCTGGTCACTATGAAGAACTTGAAAGACGCTAAGACAACAATTTATCCCTCAACTACGAGGGGAGGTAAGGAACTGCCATCTAGCTCTGCACTTGATTCACCTTCTGTTTTGAGTAAGCTTGCGACACCTAAACCTTCTTCTGCTATTCGTTCTAATATGTCGCATGTTATTGATGATGCCACTTCTGCTATGCATGATACTTATGATGAGACTACTTCTATGCTTGATACTACTGTGCCACTTAGTGTATTTCTTGATGAACAAATTGCTAGGGCTAGAGAGAAAGAAATTATTGAAACTGATTATATTGATGAAAGTGATGATGAAGACTTGCCTGTTATTCCTGAGGGTTATGTTTTTGATAAAGAAGCTTCTTTAGCTATTTTAGCTTGCAAAGATAGATATGAGTTCAAGAGGTTATTAGCTAAATGGAATCAGCAATCTCTTAATGCTAGAATGAAACCTGACCCTGCTTTTGCTACTTCACCTATCTGTGTTACCGATAAGGATTATGAATTCTCTGTTGATCCTGAAATAATTACTTTGGTTGAATCTTATCCTTTTCATGGCTATGAATCTGAAACTGTTGTGGCACATCCTACTAAATTAAATGATATAGCCACCATGTTCACTAATGATGAGAAATCTCGCTACCCTTATATCCTTAAAATATTTCCGTTCTCATTAAAGGGTGATGCTTAGATATGGTTTAATTCTCTTGATCCTGGTTGTGTGCGTAGTCCCCAGGATATGATTTATTACTTCTCCGCTAAATATTTCCCTGCTCATAAGAAACAAGCTGCTTTGAGGGAAATATACAACTTTGTGAAAATTGAAGAAGAGAGTCTCCCACAAGCTTGGGGGAGGCTTCTCAAGTTACTTAATGCTTTGCCTGATCATCCCCTTAAGAAAAATGAAATACTTGATATCTTTTATAATGGACTAACTGATGCTTCCAGAGATTACCTGGATAGTTGTGCTGGTTCTGTTTTCAGGGAAAGAACACCGGATGAAGCTAAAATTCTATTGAATAATATGTTGACAAATGAAAATAATTGGACACTTCCCGAGCCAGCTCCTGAGCCAATTCCTGAGCCTATTCCTAAACCAACTCCGAAGAAGAGAGGTGTTCTATTTCTCAGTCTTGAAGATATGCAAGAGGCAAAGAAATCTATGAAAGAAAAAGGTATTAAGGCTGAAGATGTTAAGAATTTACCTCCTATTGAAGAAATACATGGTCTTAATTTACCACCTGTTGAAGAAACATATGATCTTAATCCATTACCTATTGAAGAAACTCATGGTCTTGATAACCCGACACAGGTAGTATAGGTAAATTCTCTCTATAGATATGATAAAGCTGAAATCCCTCCTACTAAAATTGCTAGCCAATGCCTGGATGAGTTTGATAACTTTATGGTTAAGCAAGAAGATTTCAATGCTTATTTTGGTAGACAATTAAAACAAAATGCTTATATGATTGAACACTTGGGTGATTACATGGCTAATGTTAAAGGTGAACTTAAACTCATTAGTAAATATGCTTCTATGGTTACCACTCAAGTAGAACAAGTACTTAAGGCTCAAAATGATTTGATCAATGAATTAAATAGTAAGAAAAATGATTATGCTGTTAGAGTGGCTACTAGAACTGGTAAAATGACTCAGGAACCTTTGTATCCTGAAGGCCACCCTAAGAGAATTGAGCAAGATTCTCAGAGAAATAATATTGATGCACCTAGTCCTTCTAAAAGGAAGAAAAAGAAAAATGATAGGACTTTGCATGCTTCTAGTGAACCTATTGCAGAACCACCTGAGAATCCAAATGATCTTTCTATTTCTGATGCTGAAACACAATCTGGTAATGAACATGAACCTAGTGAAAATATTAATGATGATGTTCATGATGATGCTCAACCTAGTAATGATAATGATGTAGAAATTGAACCTGTTGTTGATCTTGATAACCCACAATCAAAGAATCAACGTTATGATAAGAGAGACTTCGTTGCTAGAAAGCATGGTAAAGAAAGGGAACCTTGGGTTCAGAAACCCATGCCTTTTCCTCCCAAACCATCCAAAAAAGGGATGTTGAGGATTTTGAGCGCTTTGCTGAAATGATTAGACCTATCTTTTTGCGTATGCGATTAACTGATATGCTCAAAATGAATCCTTGTGCTACGTATATGAAAGAAATTGTTACTAATAAAAGAAAGATACTGGAAGCTGAAATTTCCATCATGCTTGCATTATACTTTTAAGGGTGGAATACCTAAGAAACTAGGAGATCCAGGAGTACCCACTATACCATGCTCCATTAAAAGAAAATATGTTAAAACTGCTTTATGTGATCTTGGAGTCGGTGTTAGTGTTATGCCTCTTTCTTTATATCGTAGACTTGATTTGAATAAGTTGACACCTACTGAAATATCTTTGCAAATGGCTGATAAATCAACTGCTATACCTGTCGGTATTTGTGAGGATGTGCCTGTTGTGGTTGCAAACATTACTATTTTAACGGACTTTGTTATTCTTGATATTCCTGAGGACGATAGTATGTCTATTATTCTTGGAAGACCTTTCTTGAATACTGCATGGGCTGTTATTGATTGCAACAAATACAATGTCACTTTTCATGTCAATGGTAATGAGCATACGGTACACTTTCCGAGGAAACAACCTCAAGTTCATAGTATAAATTCTATTGGAAAAATTCCATCGATTATTTTTGGAGGTTTTGAATTTCCTCTTCCTACTGTCAAGAAGAGATATGATATTCTTATTATTGGGGATGTGCATATCCCCGTTGAGGTAACATAGTGTTATTCGAAATTTCTCCGGTTCCATGTTAGTCGGAATGAGTTTGCTAACAAGACCTGATCAACCTTGTTAGTGGATTCCTTTTGATGAGCATGAGATGGATGAAACTAGAAGGCACAACCTTCTGTACCCTCTTTCTACTTTCTGTTATTAGTTGAAATAAAGTAAAAATAGTATTTCCCTGTCTGTTTTCTGATTTATCCGTGCAATATAAAAATACGCCGAAAAATAAAAGTTCTCCAAATGCCCTGAAAATGGAATATGATTTTTTCTAGAATTTTTGAGAATATCTGGCACTGAGAACACAGCAGGAGGGCAAGCACCTGGCCACGAGGGTGGAGGGCGTGCCCTACCCCCTGGGCGCGCCCCCTGCCTCGTGGGCCCACGGTGGCCCCCCTCCACTTATTCCTGCACCCACACACTCCTTCTTCCTCCCACAAACACCAATATCCAGCTCAAGCACGAGTTCTAGCTCATTTTGCTGCGATTTTTGATCTCCTTGCTCAAAGCACCTCTCACAAAACTGATTGGGGAGATTGTTCCTTGGTATGTGACTCCTCCATTGGTCCAATTAGTTTTTGTTCTAGTGCTCTATTCATTGCAAATTTGTGCTGCCTAGGTGACCATGTTCTTGAGCTTGCATGTCAAATTTATATGGTTCCAAGTAGTTCTAATGCATGATATAGGCTCTAGGCACTTGTAGGAGTAGTTGCTATCAATTTTGTTGAGCTTGGTTCACTTTTGTTTGAAGTTACTAAAAATTTCAGAATATTTCAGAAAATAATGAAGAGATTTTTGAGAGGCTCATCGAGCCGAAGCTCGAAGGAAAAGCATAATGAAGAAGCACAGAGGCCCAAATATAATTTGCCTCACACCGCGGAGGTTCGGCCGTGTGAATGGCCTTCCGATGATTTCTTGAGAGAAGCCGGGATTTATGATGATTTCTATCCATTGGCTGAGAATGCTGGCCTCACCGACTTCCTCCGCGACCAACGTCATTAGTATCTCTTACTCACCAATACTTTTGTGCAAAACTTCTACTATTTTCCTAAAGAAACACCTCCTTCAGTAGAGTTTCATTTATATGATGTTGTTAAGAAGATGCCACTAGATGAATTTTGCAAGGTTTGCAAAATACCCTTCGAGGGTACCTTAGATGAACCACATCGTAAAGATGTGGATGGGTTTATTGACACTATTACTGTAGGGGAAACTAGGAAGGTTTCCGATGCAAGAATCACTAGCATACATTTTCCTGTTTTACACTACTTTGCCATATTTGCTAGTCGTTGCCTGATTGGTCGCGGAAACTGTGGAAACCTTAGTGTTCCTGATATTATCATTTTGTTCCATGGTTTATTTTCTGATAACACTCTTAGTATGGGCAGTATTATTGCTAAACGGTTAAGTTTGAACCGTACTAAGGGTCCCATCTTTGGAGGTATTTATGCTTCACGCCTTGCTGGACATTATAACATACCTATTAGGCACTATGAGAAAGAAGAAAAATTGCTGCCCAATGCTTATTTAGATTATAAGAGTATGGTAGCGCATGACTTTATTGTTAAGAACAAGGAAGGGGAGCTTAAATACAAATTGTTCTTTGATAAACATCACCCTGAGACTATTACCTTGCCTGCTCCTTCCTTGTTTAATTTATCTGAAGGTCCGTATCTCGTTCCGTGGGCGGCCATTTACGCTTACCGGAACCCTACACCAGCCCCGGAACCAGAACCACAATTTGAGCCTCCACGACAGTCTGATTACTTTTGGGATCCGGAGATGACTGCCAGCCAGTGGCAGTCAGAGTCCTCTTCATCTCAGTACGACCCCAGCTACAACTACGGATATCCGCCAGGCCATCCTTGGCAATAAACCAACTTAGGCCAAAAGCCTAAGCTTGGGGGAGTACGTATTTCTCACCGACATTACATTCATGTTCACACACTCATTGCTAGATGTTGGTGCTCATACTTTTTCACTGTAATATCCATGCTAGTTTATTTTCTTTTTCTTGCTTTCTTCTTGTGTGTTTAATAAACCTTAAGAAAACCAAAAAAATTAGTTGTAGCTTTAGTCAGTTTACTTTCTTGCTGTAGTAGTAATAATTAAAAAGAAATCCCAAAAATATTTCCTGTTCTTCTTTTGCTTGTTGGGAGCTTTCCCGTGTAAATAGTTTTATTTCTTTTCTTTTCTTTGGGGGTCGATAGGAGAAGACCATAATTAAATTGTTGAAGTGGCTCTTATATGCATTATTGTTGATTTAACCAAGAGCCCATATTGCCTTGTCTTCTCGTGTTTATTGAATGCTCGCAGATTCCAGCTTAGTCCAATGCATGTGCACTCTTATTATTTTCACATCGTTCGGTCGTGCAAGTGAAGGGCAATTATGACGATATATGATGGACTGACTGAGATGAGAGAAGTTGGTATGATCTCGACCTTTCTTGTTTTTGTAAATATGATGAGTTCATCGTTCCTGATTCAGCCTATTATGAATAAACATGTTTGCAATGACAATTAGAGATCATAGTTGCTTATGCCATGCTTGATTAGCTATGAGTTATAATGGTTTACCTTGCGTGCCAACATGCTGTTAAAATGGTTGTGATGTGGTATAGTGGGGTGGTATCCTCCTTTGAATGATTTAAGTGACTCGACTTGGCACATGTTCACACATGTAGTTGAAACAAATCAACATAGCCTTCACGATATTTATGTTCATGGTGGATTATATCCTACTCATGCTTGCACTCAATGTTTATTAATTTTATGCATGTTCATGACTGTTGTCACTCTCTAGTTGGTCGCTTCCCAGTCCTTTGCTAGCCTTCACTTGTACTAAGCGGGAATACTGCTTGTGCATCCAATCCCTTAAACCCCAAAGTTATTCCATATGAGTCCACTATACCTTCCTATATGCGGTATCTACCTGCCGTTCCAAGTAAATTTGTATGTGCCAAACTCTAAACCTTCAAATAAACATTCTGTTTTGTATGCTCGAATAGCTCATGTATCAACTAGGGCTGTCCGTATCTTCCATGCTAGGTGGGTTATTCTCAAGAGGAGTGGACTCCGCTCCTCATTCACGAGAAAATGGCTGGTCACCGGGATGCCCAGTCCCATGCTTTATGCAAACTAAATCAAAATAATTGCAAACAAAACTCCCCTTGGGACTGTTGCTAGTTGGAGACACTCGTTGTTTCGAGCAAGTCATGGATTGATGCTTGTTGGTGGAGGGGGAGTATAAACTTTACCATTCTGTTTGGGAACCGCCTATAATGTGTGTAGCATGGAAGATATCGCCATCTCTTGGTTGTTATGTTGACAATGAAAGTATGCCGCTCAAAATATTATTTATCTCTATTTCAAAACCGAGCTCTGGCACCTCTACAAATCCCTGCTTCCCTCTGCGAAGGGCCTATCTATTTACTTTTATGTTGAGTCATCACCCTCTTATTAAAAAGCACTAGCTGGAGAACGCAGCTATCATTTGCATTCATTACTATTAATTTATATTGGGTATGACTATGACTGGATCTCTTTTACCATGAATTACAATGTCTAGTCAGTCCTTGATCTTTAAAGGTGCTCTGCATTTATGTTTTGCGGTCTCAGAAAGGGCTAGCGAGATACCATCCTGTTATATCATATTATGATTGTTTTGAAAAAGTGTTGTCATCCGAGATTTATTATTATCGCTCGCTAGTTGATTATGCCATTGATATGAGTAAACATGAGACCTGAGAGTTATTGTGAATGTGGTTAGTCATAATCTTTGCTGAAAACTTGAATGCTGGCTTTACATATTTACAACAACAAGAGCAAATAGAGTTTGTAAATTTTTTTCTTTATCACTTTCAGTTTATCAACTGAATTGCTTGAGGACAAGCAAAGGTTTAAGCTTGGGGGAGTTGATACGTCTCCGTCGTATGTACTTTTCCAAACACTTTTGCCCTTGTTTTGGACTCTAACTTGCATGATTTGAATGGAACTAACCCGGACTGACGCTATTTTCAGCAGACTTTCCATGGTGTTATTTATGTGCAGAAACAAAAGTTCTCGGAATGACCTGAAACTTCACGAAACGTCTATCTGGAAATAATAAAAAATCCTTGCAAAAGATGAAGACCAGGGGGCCCACACCCTGTCCACGAGGGTGGAGGGCGCGCCCCCTACCTCGTGGGCCCCCTGGAGCTCCTCCGACCTCAACTCCAACTCTATATATTTGCTTTCGAGGAGAAAAAAATCAGAGAGAAGAATTCATCATGTTTTACGATACGGAGCCGCCGCCAAAACCTAAAACCTCTCGGGAGGGCTGATCTGGAGTCCGTTCGGGGCTCCGGAGAGGGGGATTCGTCGCCATCGTCATCATCAACCATCCTCCATCACCAATTTCATGATGCTCACCGCCGTGCGTGAGTAATTCCATCGTAGGCTTGCTGGACGGTGATGGGTTGGATGAGATCTATCATGTAATCGAGTTAGTTTTGTTAGGGTTTGATCCCTAGTATCCACTATGTTCTGAGATTGATGTTGCTATGACTTTGCTATGCTTAATGCTTGTCACTAGGGCCCGAGTGCCATGATTTCAGATCTGAACCTATTATGTTTTCATGAATATATGTGAGTTCTTGATCCTATCTTGCAAGTCTATAGTCACCTACTATGTGTTATGATCCGGCAACCCTGAAGTGACAATAATTGGGACCACTCCCGGTGATGACCATAGTTTGAGGAGTTCATGTATTCACTATGTGCTAATGCTTTGTTCCGGTACTCTATTAAAAGGAGGCCTTAATATCCCTTAGTTTCCATTAGGACCCCGCTGCCACGGGAGGGTAGGACAAAAGATGTCATGCAAGTTCTTTTTCATAAGCACGTATGACTGTATTCAGAATACATGCCTAAATTACATTGATGAATTGGAGCTAGTTCTGTGTCACCCTATGTTATGATTGTTACATGATGAACCGCATCCGGCATAATTCTCCATCACCGATCCAATGCCTACGAGCTTTCCACATATTGTTCTCCGCTTATTTACTTTTCCGTTGCTACTGTTACAATCACTACAAAACACCAAAAATATTACTTTTGCTACTGTTATCTTTGTTACCGTTACCACTACTATCATACTACTTTGCTACTAAATACTTTGCTGCAGATATTAAGTTATCCAGGTGTGGTTGAATTGACAACTCAACTGCTAATACTTGAGAATATTCTTTGGCTCCCCTTGCGTCGAATCAATAAATTTGGGTTGAATACTCTACCCTCGAAAACTGTTGAGATCCCCTATACTTGTGGGTTATCATGCCCCCCACCAACCACTCCCGCTATATACAGGGCGTCGACGGGCCGAGGGGGGGAACCCGCGTTTTCGCGGGTTGGGACGCGAATTATGCCGCGCCCTGCAAAAACTTTTACGGGCCGGCCGTGTTTGCGGGGTTTGCTCGAGCAGGATTTTCCGTGCCGACCCGCATTTCAGCGGTTATTTTGCGGGTCGCGGCGTTATACGGGGTTTGCTAGAGATGCTCTTAGCTACTTAGATGTCCTGTCAAATTTCATAGGGTCTACAAACATTTTGTAACTATACAGGTAATGTATCACGAAAAACTTGCTTAGTCTCTTCTTAAACTCCATAAATACTTGAAGCTGCTGCAGTCCTTCATAGATACTTGGACTACTATTGCAGACTAGTAGAGTGCCCGTGCGTTGCCACGGGCTTTTGAAATAGTCACAGATAGAGAGACAATATAACACGATCCCAATTGTATAATAATTGAAGTCCACTTAACTTGTAATGTAAAGTGATAACAAAATAGCACATTGACGATGTATACATATAAAGTGATGATCCAACTAAAAATCTATTACAATTTATTGAGATCTACTTGATGCACTTAAGAAATTGTCTCACAATATCAGGCAAGTTGTCTTTAGCTTCATTCGCACGATGTTTGCGCAAGTACAATAAAAGCCGCTTTCTCAACTCATACCCATCTTGCAAAAGCAATATACGTAGTTAGCACGAATACTTCACGTGGAAGGGTTAAAAACATTGTGATGCACAATACTCACCGCACAAATAATATCCAACAGAGGAATCAAATAAATGGACAATTTGAACAAATAATAGTGTTCATTAATTATACCCACCTACTTGCACAACTAATAGATACACTACGACATTTTACTATCAATATTTTCTTTTATATGATATTTTTGTGTTCATGAGTACCAAACACAATATTTTTCAATTTATGACAAGTGCTTACCCATCCGTTTGTATTGCCTCATGAAACTGTTCTACGACATTCCACTTTGTAACATTGAGATCGAGCCAGTTATGATCTCTGTTAAACTCCGGACTCTCTTCTACAAGTTTCAGATGCATTTCAAGTCCTCGTAAATATTTTATATATGAAAAATAGTAGGGGTTAAGGAAAACAAAACATATGTTAAGAGGACCAAAAAAACAATAGTAGTTACCGTAGTAGTAAGGTCACTCCGTTTGACCCGAGAACCAAGTGAATCCAATTCTTGAATCTCACGTTTTTTGGCATTGACGACTGCCAGATACCAATGAGTCCGAGGAATGTTAATCGGAATGAATAGCTGGTGTAAATATCATATAAGTCGTAGTCACAATTAGATACAAATAATATTAAATCATTATACACATGGATTAATTAAAAAACATCGTCATATGCATGGATAATGAGACGATACTAACCATATCTTGCTGTAGATAAGTATTAACATGTTGTACGATGTGACGATATTTTGATGGGTCTATGTCTTTTCCTCCATCTTCTTTCATCTGTCCAGAAACGAACGTGCTAATAATATGTACCTTTTCACCCTCCATGCCTCATAGATGGTCGTGAGCCAACATGCAATATATGTAAGCATTTATCACATATAACTCCATGTTTAGATCATATCTATGTCTTACGATATTATATATTGTTTATATTATTAATTACAAAGTTTATGCAATTGGTCTTACACCATCGTGTAAGAATATATCATCCTTCATAAGGCATTCCAAATTGTCGTTTGACAATAAGGCATCTTCAATGTCCATGAACATGGTTTTCTTGGGGGCTGACATGATTGATTCGATGACTGTAATATCTGTAGGAGTACAAATATAGTCTGTCGGCATGATACAAAAACGAGCCAAATTAGTATAAAAATCAGACAAATTGGTTGAATACAAAAAAAATATGTGGAAGGAAAGATCAATAATAACATTAAAAAGAATAGCTTGTGCAATACCATTTACATTGGCATCCGTTTTTGTTTTTTATGAGATATCACCGCGACCACATCATTTTGTTCTCAAAAACTCGGTGAATTTTCGGCCCCTTTCAGCGTCGCCGCTTCAGAACCCTTGTAGATGCATTCTTTTTGTGCATCTCCAGAATCCATATCCATGTCTCCTATATTTTGAAAAATAATAATATGTAAAAAAGTATATTTAATAAGTATAAGAAAACATGCCAGCAATCCAACATAAACCAAGTATATTTGGTTTCTTTTCTCAAAATCTTTATTTTTTGTGATACTTTGAATATATATTTAATAAGTATAAAAAATATTTATTCGTATGATCCACGTTTAATTCGGAGAGCAAACGTTGCCGATCCAAGGTCCAAATCGGCTATCCAGCATGGCCCAACCAGCACCCAACCCAGCACCAGCCTCCCTCACCCTCACTCTCTCAAATCCCTAGATCTCGGCGGAGTCACAACATAAACCAAGTAAAAAACATGTAAGAAATCCAGCGTAACCAAGTATACTTTGTTTCTTCTCTGTTTTTTGTGTGATATTCTGAATATATCGAATAATTATAAAGAAGATTTATTTGGATGATCCATGTTTAATTAATATATATATATATATATATCCTTTTTTTACTTTAATCTATATGTTTTTTTGGTACAACATTTTTTTGAGACATTGTTTTTTTCTTAAACAAAGGTCCAAGGGCCCAAAAAGCCCAAGGCCACTCGCATTTTGTTGTTCCCCTCATGGGCCAACAAGCCCGTGGCAACTCCTTCCCCTTACTGGCTGAATCCCTAGATCCCTCTCCACTCTCCTTCCCCTCACCCACTCCGCTCCCTCCGCTCTTGCCCCCACAGCCGCACAACTGGCGGCCTCGTCACCACCGCCGCCCCTTCTCATCGCCTCCACTCCACCAATGCGACGGCGGTCACCGCGTAGATCGAGCGACCAAGCGACGACCAGATGCACACACAACCGGCGAGCGATCTCCATCCACCTCGACGGACGACCTCGTGCGCCAGGAGAGTAGTTGAATGTGTAGAATGCCCTGATGTCTACTACACAACCTTCTTCTTGTAGACGTTGTTGGGTCTCCAAGTGTAGAGGTTTGTAGTATAGTAGAAAATTTCCCTCAAGTGGATGACCTAAGGTTTATCAATCCATGGGAGGCGTAGGATGAAGATGGTCTCTCTCAAGCAACCCTGCAACTAAATAATAAAGAGTCTTTTGTGTCCCCAACACACCCGATACAATGGTAAATTGTATAGGTGCACTAGTTCGGCGAAGAGATAGTGATACAAGTGCAATATGGATGGTAGATATAGGTTTTTGTAATCTGAAAATATAAAAACAGCAAGGTAACTAATGATAAAAGTGAGCATAAACGGTATTGCAATGCTAGGAAACAAGGCCTTTGGTTCATACTTTCATTAGTGCAAGTTCTCTCAACGATAATAACATAATTGGATCATATAACTATCCCTCAACATTCAACAAAGAGTCACTCCAAAGTCACTAATAGCCGAGAACAAATGAAGAGATTATTGTAGGGTACGAAACCACCTCAAAGTTATCCTTTCTGATCGATCTATTCAAGAGTCCGTAGTAAAATAACACGAAGCTATTCTTTTCGTTCGATCTATCATAGAGTTCGTACTAGAATAACACCTTAAGATACAAATCAACCAAAACCCTAATGTCACCTAGATACTCCAATGTCACCTCAAGTATCCATGGGTATGATTATACGATATGCATCACACAATCTCAGATTCATCTATTCAACCAACACAAAGAACTTCAAAGAGTGCCCCAAAGTTTCTACCGGAGAGTCAAGACGAAAACGTGTGCCAACCCCTATGCATAAGTTCACGAGGTCACGGAACTCACAAGTTGATCACCAAAACATACATCAAGTGGATCACGTGATATCCCATTGTCACCACAGATAAGCACATGCAAGACATACATCAAGTGTTCTCAAATCCTTAAAGACTCAATTTGATAAGATAACTTCAAAGGGAAAACTCAATCCATTACAAGAGAGTAGAGGGGGAGAAACATCATAAGATCCAACTATAATAGCAAAGCTCGCGGTACATCAAGATCATGCCAAATCAAGAACACAAGAGAGAGAGAGAGAGATCAAACACATAGCTATTGGTACATACCCTCAGCCCCGAGGGTGAACTACTCCCTCCTCGTCATGGAGATCGCCGGGATGATGAAGATGGCCACCGGTGAGGGATCCCCCCTCCGGCGGGGTGCCGGAACAGGATCCCAATTGGTTTTTGGTGGCTACAGAGGCTTGCGGCAGCGGAACTCCCGATCTATTACGCTCCCTGATGTTTTGAGGGTATATGGATATATATATATATAGGCGAAAGAAGTCGGCCAGGGGAGCCACGAGGGGCCCACGAGGGTGGGGGCGCGCCCAGGGGGGTAGGGAGCGCCTCCCTGCCTCGTGGCTTCCTCGAAGCTTCCCTGACGTCTACTCCAAGTCTCATGGATTGCTCCCGTTCCAAAAATAACTCTCCTGAAGGTTTCATTCCGTTTGGACTCCGTTTGATATTCCTTTTCTTCGAAACACTGAAATAAGCAAGAAAACAGCAATTTGGGCTGGGCCTCCGGTTAATAGGTTAGTCCCAAAAATAATATAAAAGTTTATAATAAAGCCCATTAAACATCCAAAACAGAATATATAATAGCATGAATACTTCATAAATTATAGATATGTTGGAGACGTATCATGCCCGTGCGTGGCCACGAGCATGTATAAACATAATGCATGTCAAATTTCACATATATAGAAATGTTGAATTCTACTATGTTTGCAATCTATTTATATAAGAAATGTAATTCAATGACTATACTACCACTTCTTATGCACAAAATAAAAGAAGTGGTAAGAAAACATAGGGCAACTTCATTGTGCATTGCATTACTGATGACATATAGATAACACCTGGACACCTTTTTATGCAGGTGTTATCTATTGCATGACCGATCATCTCAGGGAGCATGTCTATTTATATTATCCATTAATTACAGAAAAACATGGATGATCTTGTTCCCTTAGAAAATATATTCCAAGATGCCACAACAAGAAATTTGATTGCATTACACAATTGCGTGGCAAACTATTACATATGAAATTAGGGGCTTGGAACCATATAGGTCACAATTTAGGAACTACTTCAGCAAAACACCTACCTCCAACCATTTAGGAACCATGGCAACACAAAACATTTCAACTACTCCCCATCTACTATTCATAGCTCAAAATATTTTGGGCAGACCCCATCTACTTTTCTTGGTGCAAAAGGATTGAGGCCCCTCCAGCTGTGGTAAACTCCTAGGATATTTATTCTTTGAATGCCATGAAAAAAGTCATCTAGTGATATCATTGGTGATCGTAAATGACATAGTAAATTATTGATCGTAGTTACTTGATATTTTCATATACAATATCTACCCCCTCCGTTCACAAATATAAGATGTTTTGTATATTTCAATTTGGATTACATAAATACTAAAATGAGTGAACAACACACCAAATTGCGTCTATATACACCCGAATCTGAAAATGTTAAAACATCTTATAATAGTGAACGGATGAAGTACATGGTAAGGTATTTATAATTAGTACATGGTAAAATATTGAAAAGTTTTTCTCCTAACAAATGCATCAATCAGCTCACACACGCATATGTTGTCAATGTGCTAACTAAAAACTAAATGAATGTGAAGGGACTAACCCATGACTATTAAACTGAAGGTGTAATCAGCAGATCTATCATGCACGTGTCCAACTTTCCACTTACAAGCACTCCACAAATTGGCCGAAATAAACCGTGAAGCATCCGACCAACTTGAATAATCAGACCAGAAAACCCAAAAGACTAAGAAGAAGGGAATCAGCTAACCTATTTATAAGCACCAAATTTTGTCGATTGGTGGAGATCTCTCAAAATGTTATCACGAAAAAGTTGCCACACCGAACCTGAAGGACCTGCAATGCAACAGCAAACAACGTATTTAAAATCAGGAGTCCCCCGCGGCTAACCTGGATAATGGGGGCAAGATAGCTATGATCAGCTCTTAGTTGCAAAACCTGAAACACATGGAAAGAACTGAAACTGAACTTTAGATTTCGCTTCCCAGTTGCAAAAGTATCAATTAATTGTGTTAAACATATATCTAGACATTAATCTAATCTAGCACCCCCAAAAAAATTGTTGTGTATGATTTAGCAACCTGTCGGCGTTCTGGGAATGGGGGTCCCCAGACTTGCCTGCCTGCGGCCCATGGTGTGGCTCCACTAGCGGGCCCGTACGGCCCATCTTCACCAGCAAGCACTCAAGACCCTCGCGAGGGGCCAAGCCTCGCGAGGCGGACGACACAAGACCTCCTCAGGAACGGCCTCACTAGGCTGGCTTGGGAGGGGCGGAGAGATCAAGGCAAGCAAACCTCGCGAGGTTCTCATGACGTGAGCCATGACGACCAAGGCCAGGCGGGCGCCAGCGCGCACAGTGTCCTTGCTTCCTCTTTGGTGCTAAGGAGGCAAGCGCAGGCGAGGAGTTTCGAGGCATCAGGCAAAGGTTTCCATATCGGTGCAACAAGACCAAGACTAGCAGGACGGCAAGACGGAGGTCACCATGGAGCCCAAGACGGCGTCATCACCAGAGCCTTTGGCAGGCGAAGACTACTTTTGTTAGTATAAGCTGTACTAGCTGTCCCCTTTCAAATTGGTCGTTGTTGGTTCCCTTCCCGCTCAATATTTGGGAAGAGGACCAAGGCCTCTATAAATAGGTTTAGCCACCACAGTAGAGGGGATCGGATCCTCACCTACCAGAACTCACTCGAGCGATCCTCACACCCACCAAGCACAAGAACACCTCACCTCAGGAGGCTGTTCTTCCCCTTGTACTGTTCATCCTCAGCCCAAGAGGCAATCCACCACCACCACACTGGAGTAGGGTATTACACCACAACGGTGGCCCGAACCAGTATAAATCTTGTGTCTCGTGTGTTGAGAGTTCATCGTGCTTAGCCTAGAGATCGTGAAGCATGTGAGGGCGTGATCGGTGAGGGGGGAGATCTTCGCACGCACCCCAGTGTTTGAACCTTAAGGGTTTTGCCGGAACCTGAAATCCGACATTTGGTGCGCCAGGTAGGGGTGCGCCGGAGTTTTCCTTCCGTCGATCCTCTCTACGCCGCCGCTGCGCTCCGCCCCTATGGCAAGCACAGCGCTTCCCGCTCCTGCGACTGATGCCAGCGACGGAGCCAGGGGGCTCCGGGCCCTTGCTCCCGCCTTGCGGCGGGTGCAGTGGCCACCCAAGTTCAAGCCGGAGATGCCACCGCGTTACGACGGCGTGGCGGATCCGGTGGCTTTCCTGCTAGCATACGAGGAAGCCGTCCTCAAGGCCGGGGGCGACGACAAGGTCATGGTCAACTGGCTTCCCATGGCCCTGACCGGCGTGCCGCGCGCCTGGCTGCTCAACCTCCCCGGATCCACAGTGGAATCTTGGGAGGAGCTGCGCGATCTCTTCGTCGCACCCTACGCGGCACTGGCACCCCACGCGGTCGCGGCCCTCCTCGGCGGCTCACAAGCACCGCCCTTGGATCGTCACATCAAGCCGTTCCTTCGCCAGATCGACGCCACTTCCAAGCGCCCGGGGGCTCCACCGGACTGGGCCGCGCCCGAGGCCGACCTCACCTTCGACTCAGGGGATCACCCCATCTCCACCGCTAGCTCGGGTATGCTCCCAATGCTTTGCACTCCCACCATCTGCAACGTGGCCGTCACCAAGACCCTCATCGACGGCGGTGCCGGCCTCAACGTGCTCTCCATGGAGGCCTTCGGCCTCCTTCACGTACCACTCGAGCGGCTCTGCCTCAGCAAGCCTTTCTCAGGAGTTGGCGGCAGCACCGCCCACTCCCTGGGGCAGATCCGCCTTCCTGTCACCTTCGGCACGCGCGACAATTACCGCACCGAGCTGGTCGACTTCGACATCGCCCGCATCGGCCTCCCGTACAACGCCATCCTCGGGTACCCAGCTCTGGCCCAGTTTATGGCAGCAACCCATCCGGCTTACAACCTCATGAAGATGCCTGGGAGCAAGGGTGTCCTCATCATCTAGGGGGACACCAAGGAGGCCCTGGTGGCGCTCAAGTTTGCCCTCAAGACCGCCGCTGTGGCACAGCCCGCCGGCGCGGGCGCCTCCGAGGCCAAGGGAGCCGCACCAACCAAGAACAAGCAGTTGTTCACCCAAGACAAGGCAGAAACCAAGCAGGTGCCGGTCGATGATGACGGGTCCTCAGGAGCCACCTTTACCATAGGTGCCGACCTCGACCCTGACCAGGAGGAAGCGTTGGTGAAATTCTTGCGCGCGAACAAGGAGATATTTGCATGGGAACCCAAACAGCTGGTGGGGGTCCCGAGAGAGGTGATTGAGCATCACTTAAAGGTGTGCCCCAATGTGCGCCCCGTGAAGCAGCGAGCGAAACGACAGTCCACGGAGAAGCAGGCCTTCATCGTCCAAGAAACCCGCAAGCTGGAGGCGGTGGGTGCCATTCGCGAGGTTCGGTACCCCGAGTGGCTGGCGAACCCCGTTGTTTGTGCCAAAGAAAGGCGGGAAGGAGCGCATGTGTGTCGACTTCACCAACCTCAACAAGGCCTGCCCCCAAGATCCGTTCCCGCTTCCACGCATTGACCAGATCGTCGACTCCACCGCCGAGTGCGATTTGCTGTGCTTCCTAGATGCGTTCTCGGGCTACCACCAGATCAAGATGGCGGTAGAAGATGTGGAGAAGACCGCCTTCCTGACCCCATGTGGGGTGTACTGCTATACTTGCATGCCTTTCGGACTGCGCAACGCGGGGGCGACCTTTCAGCGGCTGATGCACATCGCCTTAGGGCGGCAGCTCGGGAGAAACGTGGAGGGCCTACGTCGACGACATTGTGGTGAAGTCTAGGGAGGCGAGAACCTTGATCCAAGACCCGCAGGAGACCTTCTCAAGCCTGCGCCAGGTGAACTTGCGACTCAACCCGGAGAAGTGCGTGTTCGGTGTCCCTTCTGGCAAGCTGCTGGGTTTTCTCGTATCCCACGGAGGGATCGAGGCGAACCCAGAAAAGGTCAAGGCAATCGAAGACATGAGCCCATCGCAGACCCTCAAAGAGATGCAGAAGCTTGCCGGTCGTGTGACTGCGTTGGGGCGCTTTATCTCCAAGATGGGAGAGCGTGCCCTACCATTCTTCAAGCTAATGAAGAAGAAGGGCCCATTCAAGTGGACTCCGGAGGCCGACCAAGCGTTCCAAGACCTCAAGAGATACTTAACCAGCCCTCCAGTGATGGTAGCGCCTCGACCCCTTGAGCCCTTGGTGCTCTACCTGTCTGCCACACCCCACTCCGCCAGCGCAGCGCTGGTAGCCCTCAAAGAAGAGTGCTAGCTCAAGGGCCCGTCAAGTGGAACCACCGAGCCGGACGGAGCGGCGCGACACCAAGGCGAAGATCCTGCAGTAGCGACTGCTTCGGCAGACCACCAAGCCCCTGAAGCCGAAGACCCCGAAGAGACACCTCAATCCCCGGAAGCCAAGGGCTCCGTCAGCTCTCCCGCCCTCGTCGAGCACCCGGTGTATTTCGTTAGCACAGTGCTGCGAGATGCGAGGGCACGATACCCCATGCCTCAGAAGATCCTACTCACGCTCCTGGTGGCCTTGCGCAAGCTGCGCCACTACTTTCAGGGTCATCCCATCAAGGTCGTCTCGGCTTACCCACTGGAAAGAGTGCTCAGGAGCCCCAATGCTGCCGGACGAGTCGCTGAATGGAATATCAAGCTGCAAGCGTTTGGCTTGGAGTTCAGTATGACTAGGGTCATCAAGGGGGCTGCGCTCGCAGACTTTGTGGCGGAATGGACCGACGCCCCAGAGCTCGAAGCAGGCGAGGACCAATCCCTATCTCCAGGAAGCAAAGCGCCGGACGGCTGGGTCATGTACTTCGATGGCGCATTCTCACGCCAGGGCGCGGGGGCTGGAGCGGTGCTCATCTCACCCACCCAGGACAAGCTCTACTACGCCGTGCAGCTCTGCTTCCAGCAGGGCGAGAAGGTCTCCAATAACATAGCTGAGTACGAGGGCGTCATAGCTGGCCTCAGGGCTGCGGTGGCCCTGGGAGTGAGGCGTCTCACCATCAAGGGCGACTCGCAGCTCCTCGTCAACTTCTCCAACAAGGTATATGAGCCAAAGGCAGAGCACATGGAGGCATACCTCGCGGAGGTGCGCAAGATGGAGAAGCAGTTCTCGGGTCTGGAATTACAGCATGTGCCCCGTGGCACCAACAAGGAAGCCGACGACATCGCCAGAAGAGCATCCAAGCGGCTACCCCAAGAGCCTGGCGTCTTTGAGGAGCGGCTCTTCAAGCCATCAGCAACGCCGCCGCTCTCAAGAACAGCGCTGCCTCGTGAGGAGCTCCCTCAACCACCTGCCTCAGGAGCCCCGGCCTGTGACCCGACCTCGGGAGCGTGGTTGCTCTTGGCGCTCGAACCTCAGGAGGGGTGTTGGATCAAGGAGTTCGAGGAATACCTGACGCAAGGGACGCTGCCAGAAGAGGAGGAGGACATGGAGCGTGTAGCCCGACAAGCCACGGCGTACTACATCCGGGACGGTGAGTTATACAGGAAGCGGCCAAATGACGTTTCCCTACGTTGCATCTCTAGGGAGCAAGGAAGAGAGCTGCTGACCGACATACACGGCGGGGACTGCGGGCACCACTCGTCGTCGCGGACCCTCGTCGGCAAGGTGTTTCGTAGTGGATTCTACTGGCCCACGGCACTCAACGATGCGACTGAGCTGGTGAGGTCCTGCGAGGCCTGCCAGTTCCACGCCAAGCAGATTCATCAGCCGGCTCAGGGCCTCCAGACCATCCCACTCTCATGGCCGTTCGCGGTCTGGGGGCTGGATATCTTGGGCCCATTCCCTCGAGCGCCTGGGGGCTACCGCTACCTCTACGTCCCCATCGACAAGTTCACCAAGTGGGCAGAGGTAGAGGCCATCCGCACCATCCCAGCTGGCTCCGTGGTCAAGTTCATCAGGGGTCTCGTGAGTCGTTTCGGGGTCCCCAACCGCATCATCATCGATAGCGGCTCGCAGTTCACTAGTAATCTCTTCAAGACATATTGTGCTAACCTTGGAACGCAGATCTGCTACGCTTCGGTGGCGCACCCCAGGAGCAATGGTCAGGCCGAACGCGCCAACGCAGAGGTCCCGAGGGGCCTCAAGACCAGGACCTTCAAGAAGAAGCTCGAGGCCTACGGCAGGGGCTGGCACGACGAGCTCCAGTCCGTGTCATGGTCCATCCGCACCACGCCACCAAGCCAACGGGTAAGACCCCGTTCTTCCTCATCTACGGAGCAGAAGCGGTTCTCCCTCACGAGGTCAAACATCCCTCCGCGCGGGTCCTTGCGTTCGATGAGGCGCAGCAGGACGCCATGCCGGGGATGGACCTCGTGCCGGGGAAGGAACGCCACCATGAAGCCGCGCTACGAGCGGCAAGGTATCAGCAGGCGATGCGGCGGTACCACTGCCGTAACGTCCGCTCCAGGACGCTCGAGGTGGGTGACCTCGTCCTAAGGCGGGTGCTCTCCAGGGAAGGGCTGCATAAGCTCTCACCCATGTGGGGGGTCCCATTTCGGGTCGCCCATGTCTCCAGGCCTGGCGTCGCGCGCCTGGAGACACAGGACGGGATCCCCGTCCAGAACGCCTGGAACATCCAGCACCTCCGGAAGTTCTACCCATGAAGAAAGGCCCAACGCCTGTGAAGAAGGCCCAGTGTGTGTGAAGGTCTCCGCTCGTGACACTCTCACGTAATAATGAGTGGGGCTGTACATGCCCCGGAGTCTCAGGAGAGCCTCCCTCGGGCCTTTGGGGCTCCCTCCCACGTCCTAGTGGCAGCACTTAGCTCCGCGCTGGTGAGAAGACTTGAAGACTAGACTAGGTGCCGGATGCGGCTTTTCATTTGCTTTCCGTAGTTGGCTCGCCCCTCTTTAATTGAAGTTTGCTTCTGGTGTTCTCGGCTGATTTGGTTCCGTTGCCTTCTGCCTCTGTTTCCGTCTTCAGTTTAGCCTGTACTCTCTCTCGCATTCCTCGCGAGGGGGCTGGACAGGTGCCTTCGTGAGCGTTTTTCCCTTTTTCTGCTTTTTGTCTTCTGCTTTTCGCGAGGCACCCTCGTTCGAGCCCACAAGCTAGTGCACCTCTCCTAATCCGTGCCCCACGGGTACCGCAATACAGAGCGCTGGGTCAAGGCCATCGGCGCCTGCGACCAAGGCTCGGGAAAACGTTAAGCCTCCTAACGAGTTTTTCTGCAGTTTCTAAGCGCCTACCAGGCCAAGGGGGCCTCGACAGGCACCTAGAAGCGAGCACCTCGTGGAGAGGAGACTGCTCCGAGAATGTCAAGCTAAGTTATCCTTACATAAAACAACGATGTTGCGGCACAGCACAGGGACGATGAACATAGCATAATAACTGGGAAATCATAGTTCGTTGCACGCCCCTCCAGGGACCCATACTGGTTTCTTTCTTAATATAGGAAGGAAAGGAAGAATGAGATAAAAGCGGCGTGTGCCCCTGTGGCAGACCGTGAAGGTGGGCTCTTGGCGCCGACCCAAGCTCAGCCAGACCCCTCCTCGCGCTTCACATGGGCGCAGCGACGGGACGACCCGCTGCCACCTTCGAAGCGGGTGCGGCGGCTGGTCATAACCACCGCTGCTGGAGCTGTCACCGGGGCAAGAGCCGCCGTAGCTAGACGAGACGCGGTCGACGCCAAGGGCGGCTTCGCTCTCATCCTCGTCACGACCATCGCCAAGGCCGAGCAGCTCGTCGCCGTCGTTGACCTCGGGGCAGCACCCGGCGCGGTGACCATCTTCCCGAAACACCCTCATGTAGAGGGTCGCATCACCATCGTACTTGGAATGGTGGGTGCACCGCCTACCCAGGCCTCATGCGCGGGAAAACGTCTGCCAGCCGCGAGCTGATAACCCACAAGTATAGGGGATCGCAACAGTTTTCGAGGGTAGAGTATTCAACCCAAATTTATTGATTCGACACAAGGGGAGCCAAAGAATATTCTCAAGTATTAGTAGTTGAGTTGTCAATTCAACCACACCTGGATAACTTAGTATCTGCAGCAAAGTATTTAGTAGCAAAGTAGTATGGAAGTAACGGTAACGGTAGCAAAAGTAATATTTTTGGGTTTTGTAGTGACTGTAACAGTAGCAACGGAAAAGTAAATAAGCGAAGAACAATATATGAAAAGCTCGTAGGCATTGGATCGGTGATGGAGAATTATGCCGGATGCGGTTCATCATGTAACAGTCATAACATAGGGTGACACAGAACTAGCTCCAATTCATCAATGTAATGTAGGCATGTATTCCAAATATAGTCATAGGTGCTTATGGAAAAGAACTTGCATGACATCTTTTGTCCTACCCTCCCGTGGCAGCGGGGTCCTAGCGGAAACTAAGGGATATTAAGGCCTCCTTTTAATAGAGTACCAGACCAAAGCATTAACACATAGTGAATACATGAACTCCTCAAACTACGGTCATCACCGGGAGTGGTCCCGATTATTGTCACTTCGGGGTTGCCGGATCATAACACATAGTAGGTGACTATAGACTTGCAAGATAGGATCAAGAACTCACATATATTCATGAAAACATAATAGGTTCAGATCTGAAATCATGGCACTCGGGCCCTAGTGACAAGCATTAAGCATAGCAAAGTCATAGCAACATCAATCTTAGAACATAGTGGATACTAGGGATCAAACCCTAACAAAACTAACTCGATTACAAGATAGATCTCATCCAACCCATTACCGTCCAGCAAGCCTATGATGGAATTACTCACGCACGGCGGTGAGCATCATGAAATTGGTGATGGAGGATGGTTGATGATGACGATGGCGACGGATTCCCCTCTCCGGAGCCCCGAACGGACTCCAGATCAGCCCTCCCGAGAGGTTTTAGGGCTTGGCGGCGGCTCTGTATCGTAAAACGCGATGAATCCTTCTCTCTAATTTTTTTTCTCCCCGAACACGAATATATGGAGTTGGAGTTGAGGTTGGTGGAGCGTCAGGGGGCCCACGAGGCAGGGGGGCGCGCCCAGGGGGGCAGGCGCGCCCCCACCCTCGTGGACAGGTGGAGGCCCCCCAGACGTGGATTCTTCTTCCAGTATTTTTAATATTTCCCAAAAATACGTTCCGTGGAGTTTCAGGTCATTCCGAGAACTTTTGTTTCTGCACATAAATAACACCATGGAAAGTCTGCTGAAAACAGCGTCAGTCCGGGTTAGTTCCATTCAAATCATGCAAGTTAGAGTCCAAAACAAGGGCAAAAGTGTTTGGAAAAGTAGATACGACGGAGACGTATCAACTCCCCCAAGCTTAAACCTTTGCTTGTCCTCAAGCAATTCAGTTGATAAACTGAAAGTGATAAAGAAAAACTTTTACAAACTCTGTTTGCTCTTGTTGTTGTAAATATGTAAAGCCAGCATTCAAGTTTTCAGCAAATATTATGACTAACCACATTCACAATAACCCTTAGGTCTCATGTTTACTCATGTCAATGGCATAATCAACTAGCGAGCAATAATAATAAATCTCGGATGACAACACTTTCTCAAAACAATCATGATATGATATAACAAGATGGTATCTCGCTAGCCCTTTCTGAGACCGCAAAACATAAATGCAGAGCACCTTTAAAGATCAAGGACTGACTAAACATTGTAATTCATGGTAAAAGAGATCCAGTCATAGTCATACCCAATATAAATTAATAGTAATGGATGCAAATGACAGCAGTGCTCTCCAGCTAGTGCTTTTTAATAAGAGGGTGATGACTCAACATAAAAGTAAATAGATAGGCCCTTCGCAGAGGGAAGCAGGGATTTGTAGAGGTGCCAGAGCTCGATTTTAATGCAGAGATAAATAATATTTTGAGCGGCATACTTTCATTGTCAACATAACAACCAAGAGATGGCGATATCTTCCATGCTACACACATTATAGGCGGTTCCCAAACAGAATGTAAAGTTTATACTCCCCCTCCACCAACAAGCATCAATCCATGGCTTGCTCGAAACAACGAGTGCCTCCAACTAACAACAATCCCAGGGGGAGTTTTGTTTACAATTATTTTGATTTGATTTGCATAAAGCATGGGACTGGGCATCCCGTTGACCAGCCATTTTCTCGTGAGTGAGGAGCGGAGTCCACTCCTCTTGAGAATAACCCACCTAACATGGAAGATAAGGACAGTCCTAGTTGATACATGAGCTATTCGAGCATACAAAACAGGATTTCATTTGAAGGTTTAGAGTTTGGCACATCCAAATTTACTTGGAACGGTAGGTAGATACCGCATATAGGAAGGTATGGTGGACTCATATGGAATAACTTTGGGGTTTAAGGGATTGGATGCACAAGCAGTATTCCCACTTAGTACAAGTGAAGGCTAGCAAAAGACTGGGAAGCGACCAACTAGAGAGCGACAACAGTCATGAACATGCACAAAAATTAATAAACATTGAGTGCAAGCATGAGTAGGATATAATCCACCATGAAAATAAATATCGTGAAGGCTATGTTGATTTTGTTTCAACTACATGCGTGAACATGTGCCAAGTCGAGTCACTTAAATCATTCAAAGGAGGATACCACCCCATTATACCACATCACAACCATTATAATAGCATGTTGGCACGCAAGGTAAACCATTATAACTCATAGCTAATCAAGCATGGCACGAGCAACTATGATCTCTAATTGTCATTGCAAACATGTTTATTCATAATAGGCTGAATCAGGAACGATGAACTAATCATATTTACAAAAACAGGAGAGGTCGAGTTCATACCAGCTTCTCTCATCTCAACCAGTCCATCATATGTCGTCATAATTGCCTTTCACTTGCACGACCGAACGATGTGAATAATAATAAGAGTGCACGTGCATTGGACTAAGCTGGAATCTGCGAGCATTCAATAAACAGGAGAAGACAAGGCAATATGGGCTCTTAGTTAAATCAACAATAATGCATATAAGAGCCACTTCAACAATTTAATTATGTTCTTCTCCTATCGACCCCCAAAGAAAAGAAAAGAAATAAAACTATTTACATGGGAAAGCTCCCAACAAGCAAAAGAAGAACGGGAAATATTTTTGGGTTTTCTTTTTAATTATTACTACTACAGCAAGAAAGTAAACTAGCTTAAAGCTACAACTAAATTTTTTGGTTTTCTTAAGGTTTATTAAACACACAAGAAGAAAACAGGAAAAGAAAGTAAACTAGCATGGATAGTACAATGAAAAAGTATGAGCACCGACATCTAGCAATGAGTGTGTGAACATAAATGTAATGCCGGTGAGAAATACGTACTCCCCAAGCTTAGGCTTTTGGCCTAAGTTGGTTTATTGCCACGGATGGCCCGGTGGATATCCATAGTTGTAACCGGGGTCGTACTGAGATGAAGAAGACCCTGATTGCCACTGGTCGGCAATCATCTCTGGATCCCAATAATAGTTAGACTGTCGTGGAGGATCAAATTGTGGTTCCGACTCTGGCTCTGTAGCTGATGTAGGGTTCCGGTAGGCGTGAATGGCCGCCAGCGGAACGAGATACGGGCCTGTAGATAAATAAACAAGGAAGGAGCAGGCAAGGTAATAGTTTCAGGCCTGCAGATACGGGCCTGCAGATAAATCTGTGGTTCTCATAGCCTTTCACTTCATCCTTCCTTTTCTGCTCGATGGCATCTTCATAGAGTCTCTCGACAAAATTTGTCGTGATCACCGTCAACACTTTGGCTTCTTCAGAGATGTCAATTAAATTCATGGCTAGAAATACCATCCCTGCCCCTCGATGATTTGTGATATCATCGATGACGTCTTGACTTTCTGCCAACACAGACCTGGTTGTGCTTGGTTATTCCTTACGTTCTGAGATAATCTTGGAATTGTTTCTCGGTATCTCTTGAGATCTTCGAACCCAATCTTTAATTGACACCATATCATTGCTGCATCGAAGCATGACCGTGGTATTCCGAATATCAACAGGAACATCGGAAGCATAATACAACATGTTTCTCGTTCAATTACCCTCACACCATTGTATGGGTAATACCTTGATTCTTCCCTCGCCCCATTATCTAAATGCTTTTGAACTTTCTGTCCTATCAAGTATATCTTGCTCCGCTTTTCCTTTGGAAGGATATACTCCCACCTCTTATGTGTAAACACATTTTCCTTTCCATTGGTCTGATTAATCCGATAATTTCATTTTCCTTTCCATTGGTTTGTTTAACCTTCTTGTGATCTATATGATATAAGCAGAAATAATTCTCTGCTTATAAAACGCCCCGATGTACAACCTTGTCAGTGAGACCCTGTTACTATTGTTGATGACATTCCGGTAACCACCGATGGACGCGAACCTTGCCGATTGGTCCGCCTCGTTCCAACGAGCAGGAAAATGGTTCTCTTCGTCCCTCGCCCTTGGTACCGACGTTGTTGCCAACATAACTGACAGGTTGTCATCTGACATGCCTTGCTATCATCTGTGCAAGATGTCAGCGCCTTTCCTACCTTTAACCCACATGGTGGGCCCATAACCCACAGTTCCGCAGGATCGAAATCTGACTCTCCTGTACACCCTTGTCGCCAAAGTTATTCCTCACCCTGGCTTCGCATGTAATTCACAAGCCACCTTCCTAGAGATGATCTACTCTGGTATCAAATGCAACACTTATTCCGATTGCTCCGAACCCCTTTCACCCTCTGTTTCAGGCAACAAACTATTGCCTACCCGGTTGAAGCTTCTTATTGCACCTCCTTACCTTGCTCTCAATGTCTTTCTTGAATTTTGACTCGAGAGGTGCCTCTATGCCACGTTCACTGAGATAGCCCCCAGGTACCTATCTTATGTTGAGCTCCGTCCTTCCCGAGTCTTTCCCCCTTACTCCACCCCTAAAATCTCGGGACGAGATTTCTTGTAGTGCAGGAGATTTGTAACACCTCCAGTGTCATGCTACAGTAAACTCCTATTAATGGTGCCACATCATCATAATTAAATTTTGCTAATCATCACTTTGTCCCAAACCGACCTCAAATTCAAATTTTAAAAAAAAAGTCAAAATTATTTGTCCTCAAGCTATAAAACTAAAATGTTCGAATAGTTCTATACAATTTCCCTGATGAATGCCATGTTGAAACCAACTTGGTTTGACTCACAAATAAATTCCTAGGAAATTAATAAGTGGCCCAAAGCATTTAAATTGGCTTTTTCAAAATAAGCAAATATTTATAATTTTCCAAATGATGCGAAACATTGTGTGTGGTCTCAAAATATTGCAATACTAATTATGTGGCCATCTACACTTTTTACAAAACTCTTCTGCTAACAAATTAATATGCAAAACAGAGTTATAAAAAATAGGAACCAGAAAAAAGAGAGAGGTGCTACTGGGCATTTGGCCTAGCTAGCTACACAAAAGACCCAGCCCACCCCCGCTTGTCCTGTTCCTCTCGCTACAGGGGACAAGGGGGGCCGTGGCAGCCATCCGCCGGCGATGGCCGTGCGTGGCGGCCATCCGTCCCCTGCCCCTGCCTACAAAGCCCCCCCGGGCGCCCCCTCGAAACCCTAGCGCCCTCCTCCTCTCGCCCCCATCTCCCTCCCTCGCGCTCGGCCTCGTCGGCCTCCTCCGCCCCACCTCGCCGTCGCCGTCATCATCGCGGCCACCGTCGTTTCCGTTGCTCGGCAGCACATCAAGGAGGTCCGGTGTGGCCTGCTTTGTCCGTCCTGAGCACCAAACCGAGTCGGGGCGGCCCATACGCTCTGCATCGCCGTCGTCTCCTCGCCACGACCGCCATCTCTCATCGTCAAATTCGACGCATCCCGGTCACCCCGCGCTCGCTGACCTCAACCACAAACACCAGGGTGAGCATCCCCTTCGATTCCCCCATGTCTCCGCTTCAATTTGTACCCGTGCACGCCACCCTCCGTCATGGCCGAATCTCGGCGTCCGCGTACGCGCTCATGCTGCTGCTTTGCTGATGCTACTACCGCTATGTTGCTTGCTGATGCTACTGCCGTTATGATGCTGTTGCTGTTGTGCCGTTGCTTCTCTGCCCGCGCTAGCTGCTACTGCTCCTTCTACCGCCGCGCCCCTGGCCGTCCGTGCCCGCCTACGCCTACACTGCCGCTCTACTGCCACTGTTTGCTGCTTGTACTGCTGCTAGCTGCCCCTTGTGCCGTCGCTGCTGTTTGCCGCTGCCGTCGCCGCCTTCTGCGTCGCTCCTGTTGCTGCCGCTGCTCGCTGCCGCCGCTTCTACGGCCGGCCATGGCCGAGCTGTGAGTGTAGTGTGTGTGTGTTCTGCATAGTGTGTGTCCGTGCAGCTGGACATGGCCGTGTGCGCCCGTGTGTGCTGAGAGCAGCGTGGTGTGTGTGTGTGTGCAGCGTGGTGTGTGAGTGCGCCGTGCGTGTGGCCGGCTGGGCTATGGCCAGTAGTGGCCAGGCCCTTGCTTAGATTTAGTACTACTAGGTGCGTGCGTTCTGCTAAGTTAGTCTAATACTAGTAGATGACATGTAAGCCCCTTTAAATAAGTTAGATTTATTTATTTGTTTAGGTAAATAGTCTATGACATGTGGGCCACAACTGCCCTTTGACTAGCCAAAATTGACTTAGTCAATTCGGTTTAAGCTAAATATAATAATTCCAAAAATTCAAATAAACTTTGAAAAATCATATAAAATAATCCGTATTTCAGATGAAAAAGTTGTATACATAAAAGTTGCTCAGAACGATGAGAAGAATCCAAATATGTGGTCCGTTCGCCCGCCACATGTTCCTAGCATAGCGAACATGGAACATATCCCCTCCGGTCATCTGTCTGACGCAGGTCCGGAACCGGGAAAACTTTCCCGGATGTTATCCCCCTTCGCCGGTATCGTGTAGCACCGCGTTAGAACACGTCTAGCTATGCCTGTTGTCCTGTTATGCACCTGCTTGCTATGTATTTACTGTTTCTCCCCCCCCCCCCCTATTCTCTCCGGTAGACCCCGAGACCGATGCTGCCCCTGTGATCGACTACGTCGACGACGACCCCCTCCTTGCCAGAGCAATCAGGCAAGCCCCCCCTTTGATCATCCCGATATCGCCCATTCCATTCTCTCATGCTTGCATTAGATTTTGCTATTGTTATTGTTTGCTCCTATTCTGATGCATAGCATGTTTATTGTAACCTGCTTATTGTTACCTACCTGCTTATCCTAAACTGCTTAGTATAGGTTGGTTAGTGATCCACCAGTGACCCCCACCTTGTCCTTGTTGCCCCTGCTTCATCATCGAAGACCCGATCAACGGGATCGAAGACCAGGCCCCGACACCGCACATCACTTCCCCTTAGTTGCTCGACACTACTGGGTTACTATCGAGTGCCGAGGGTGAGGCCTCATCAGCACTTCTGATGTTAACCCGCTAGTGTAGTTATTCGGTCGTGGTCATCGAGGGTGATTCCGCCTTAACCACTTCCGATACGACTCTGTCGTGCAACCCCTCAAGTGTGAACCTCGAGGGTGGTCCCTCGTACGTTCACCTTGATGATTACATCGAGTGGAATTCACCGGGGGTGATTCCTCGGGTTTTCCCCTTGATGTTTGGACACACGGTTACTATGGTTACTATGACTTTACACTGAACCATGTTACTAAAGACGGGTCGACCCTGAGGGGTACTCGCGCGAGCATAATTGCGAGTGATGTGGAGTCGGGTTGACCTGGAAGGTGCCCGCGAGATAATTACGAGGCGTGGCCGGGCATTCCTAGCCCTTGCCGCAAGTCCTCGAGACGGGGCGACGGGGTCACATCTTTGGTGAGTCTCTGCTTGTTACCGCGCGTTCCTAATCCACTACGATTTGGATATTTGATCCGAGGGGCCTCTGGCCTGATAGCACTAACCATCACGTGGGCATAGTATGGGCGTTCTGCGTCGTATGCATCAGCCAAAGCTTAATAGACGTCATGCGACTGAGCGGCGCGCGCCGGGTTGGACTGGTAAGCTCCCGCCTTTTTTAAGGAGGTAGCTAGGTCTGCTCACCGGCCGCCCACGCAACGTGCAGGAGTTCCCGGGGCGATGGCCCATGACCCCTGGGGGCATAGGTTTAGTCCGGCGTGCTTGACCTCTCTATTAAGCCTAGGTCGGGTTGCGGCGTATTGTTTGGCCGAGGCCGGGCATGACCCAGGAAAGTGTGTCCGGCCGGAGTTAATCGAGCGTGGTGGGTAAGTTGGTGCACCCCTGCAGGGAAGAAAACATCTATCGATAGCCTGTCCTACAGTAACGGACACTTGGAGTTGTATCCCGATCGATACAACTAGAACTGGATACTTGAGATGAGACATGGATATGAGGTGATAACTAGATAGTATGGCTCTGGGATTGCTTTCTCGCAGGGAGTCGAGAAAGGATCTCTGGCTGAGGTTGATAACACTTCTACTACTTTACTTTATGCTACTCTACTCCCTCATGTTGCTGCAAGATGGTGGTTTCCAGAAGATGCTAGTCTTCGCTAGGACTAGGCTCTCCCCTCTATTCTGGCATTTCTGCAGCCCAGTCCACATATACATCCTTCCTTTGATAATGTTGCATATGTAGTGTAGATCCTTTCTTGCGAGTACTTTGGATGAGTACTCACGGTTGCTTTGCTCCCCTTTTTCCACCTCTTTCCATTCTTCTCGGATGTTGCAATCAGATGGTGGAGTCAAGGAGCCAGATGCCATCTTTGACGACTACTACTACCCCGAGGGTGCCTACTACTACATGGAGGCCGCCGACGACCAGGAGTAGTTAGGAGGCTCCCGGGCAGGAGGCCTGGCCTTTTTGGTCGTAGATGCTTTTGTTCTAGCCTTCTTAAGGCAAACTTGTCTAACTTATGTCTGTACTCAGATATTGTTGCTTCCGCTGACTCTTGTGTATTCGAGCCCTCGAGGCCCCTGGCTTGTAATATAAAGCTTGTATTATTTTATTTTGTGTCTAGAGCTGTGTTGTGATATCTTCCCATGAGTCCTTGATCTTGATCATACACATTTGCGTGTATGATTAGTGTACGATTGAATCGAGGGCGTCACAGTATGTTAAAATCTGCAGCTAGGCGTGAAGCATAGATACCTCCAAAGATGGGACCCTTTGTACGGTTCAGACTTAACCGTTTGGCAATAATACCGCCCATACTAACAGTATTATCACAGAATAAACCATGGAACAAAATAATAATAACAGGAACACTAAGGTTTCCACAGTTTCCGCGAACAATGAAGCAACGACTAGCAAATATTGCAAAGTAGCGTAAAACAGGAAAAATGTATGCTAGTGATTCTTGCATCGGAAACCTTCCTAGTCTCCCCTACAGTAATAGTGTCAATAAACCCGTCCACATCTTTACGACGTGGTTCCTCTAAACTACCCTCGAAAGGTATTTTGCAAACCTTGCAAAACTCATCTAGTGACATCTTCTTAACCACATCATATAAATGAAACTCTACTGAAGGAGGTGATTCCTTAGGATAATAGTAGAAGTTTTGCACAAAAGTATTGGTGAGTAAGAGATACTATTCGCGTTGGTCGCGGAGGAAGTCGGTGAGGCCTGCATTCTCAGCCAATTCATAAAAATCATCATAAATCCCGGCTGCTCTCAAGAAATCATTGGAAGGCCATTCACACGGCCGAACCTCCGCGGTGCGAGGCAGATTATATTTGGGCCTCTCTGCTTCTTCACCTTGCTTTTCCTTCGAGCTTCGGCTCGATGAGCCCCTCAAAAATCTCTTCATTATTTTCTGAAAAATTCTGAAATTTTTAGTAACTTCAAATAAACGTGAACCAAGCTCAACAAAATTAATAGCAACTTCTCCTACAAGTGCCTAGAGACTATATCATGCATTAGAACTACTTGGAACCATATAAATTTGACATGCAAGCTCAAGAACATGGTCACCTAGACAGCACAAATTTGCAATGAATAAAGCACTAGAACAAAAACTAATTGGACCAATGGAGGAGTCACATACCAATGAACAATCCCCTAAAGCAGTTTTGTGAGAGGTGCTTTGAGCAAGGAGATCGAAAATCGCAGCTAAATGAGCTAGAACTCGTGCTTGAGCTGGATGGTGATTTTTTTGGGAGGAAGAAGAAGTGTGTGGGTGCAGGAATAAGTGGAGGGGAGCCACCGTGGGCCCACGAGGCAAGGGGCGCGCCCTGGACCCTCGTGGCCAGGTGCTTGCTCCCCCTGCTGTGTTCTCAGTGCCAGATACTCTCAAATATTCCAGAAAAAAAATCATATTTCAATTTCGGGGCATTTGGAGAACTTTTATTTTCGGGGTATTTTTATATTGCACAGATAATTCAGAAAACAGACAGAAAAATACTATTTTTACTTTATTTCAACTAAATAACAGAAAGTAAAAGAAGGGTACAGAAGGTTGTGCCTTCTAACTTCATCCATCACATGCTCATCAAAAGGAATCCACTAACAAGGTTGATCAGGTCTTGTTAACCACCGCTGCCACCTTCGAAGCGGGCGCGGCGGCTGGTCATAACCACCGCTGCTGGAGCTGGAGCCGGGGGAAGAGCCGCCGTAGCTAGACGAGACGCGGTCGATGCCAAGGGTGGCTTCGCTCTCATCCTCGTCACGACCATCGCCAAGGCCGAGCACCTCGTCGCCGTCGTTGACCTCGGGGCAGCACCCGACACGGCGACCATCTTCCCCAAACACCCTCACGTAGAGGGTCGCATCGCCATCGTACTTGAAATGGAGGCTGCATCGCCTGCCCAGGCCTCGCGCGCGGGCAAACGTCTGCCAGCCGCGAGCTGATAACCCACAAGTATAGGGGATCGCAACAGTTTTCGAGGGTAGAGTATTCAACCCAAATTTATTGATTCGACACAAGGGGAGCCAAAGAATATTCTCAAGTATTAGTAGTTGAGTTGTCAATTCAACCACACCTGGATAACTTAGTATCTGCAGCAAAGTATTTAGTAGTAAAGTAGTATGGAAGTAACGGTAACGGTAGCAAAAGTAATATTTTTGGGTTTTGTAGTGATTGTAACAGTAGCAACGGAAAAGTAAATAAGCGAAGAACAATATATGAAAAGCTCGTAGGCATTGGATCAGTGATGGAGAATTATGCCGGATGCGGTTCATCATGTAACAGTCATAACATAGGGTGACACAGAACTAGCTCCAATTCATCAATGTAATGTAGGCATGTATTCCGAATATAGTCATACGTGCTTATGGAAAAGAACTTGCATGACATCTTTTGTCCTACCCTCCCGTGGCAGCGGGGCCCTAGCAGAAACTAAGGAATATTAAGGCCTCCTTTTAATAGAGTACCAGACCAAAGCATTAACACATAGTGAATACATGAACTCCTCAAACTACGATCATCACCGAGAGTGGTCCTGATTATTGTCACTTCGGGGTTGCCGGATCATAACACATAGTAGGTGACTATAGACTTGCAAGATAGGATCAAAAACTCACATATATTCATGAAAACATAATAGGTTCAGATCTGAAATCATGGCACTCGGGCCCTAGTGACAAGCATTAAGCATAGCAAAGTCATAGCAACATCAATCTTAGAACATAGTGGATACTAGGGATCAAACCATAACAAAACTAACTCGATTACATGATAGATCTCATCCAACCCATCACCGTCCAGCAAGCCTACGATGGAATTACTCACGCACGGCGGTGAGCATCATGAAATTGGTGATGGAGGATGGTTGATGATGACGATGGCGACGGATTCCCCTCTCCGGAGCCCCGAACGGACTCCAGATCAGCCCTCCCGAGAGGTTTTAGGGCTTGGCGGCGGCTCCGTATCGTAAAACGCGATGAATCCTTCTCTCTGTTTTTTTCTCCCCGAACACGAATATATGGAGTTGGAGTTGAGGTCGGTGGAGCGTTAGCGGGCCCACGAGGCAGGGGGGCGTGCCCAGGGGGGAAGGCGCGCCCCCGCACCCTCGTGGACAGGTGGAGGCCCCCCTGACGTGGATTCTTCTTCCAGTAGGTAGTTTAAAGGGTGCTTTTGTCCTGAATGCAAATGATATGCACATAAAGGTAATGTTTATCTGAACATTTTGATATCTTATTTGCATTTTTCTGAGTTCATATGATTTAGTTATTAATTTTCAAAGTTTTGGTCAAACGGTCAAAGGGCATTCGAGGGACCATGACGGAAAAAGTAAGGGCAAAACTGAGCAAGCTCAAAAAGTAAGGGCAATGGGTAGGAACCAACTAGGGGTAAAAATGCAATTGTCCCTTTTTAATGTTTCCTGAAAATACGTTCCGTGGAGTTTCAGGTCATTCCGAGAACTTTTGTTTCTGCACATAAATAACACCATGGAAAGTCTGCTGAAAACAGCGTCAGTCCGGGTTAGTTCCATTCAAATCATGGAAGTTAGAGTCCAAAACAAGGGCAAAAGTGTTTGGAAAAGTAGATACGACGGAGACGTATCACGAGCCAGGGCTATGTTGCCCGCGACGGAGACCTCAACCGCGACCCAAGAAGCCCTGCTGCAGCAGCCGTCCGCCTGCAGCCAGAGCCCGCCAGGACCGACGGCCGGCAGCTCATCAGCGAAGAAGCACGGGAGCTGAAGCCAGTTGCCGGCCGGGTTCTCCGACCACACGGCGAACTCCCGCAGCACCTCCACCGAGTGGAAGCGCGGCCGGGGAGGCCGCGCGCCCACGGCGCGTCTTCCTTCATCAACAGGGCTGCCACGACCAGGGCGACCCCCACCGCGCGAAGCAGCACCGCCGCGGCCGCGGGGGATACGGCAGGGGTTGCGGTGTGCTTGCGAGGACGGTCGCGTCCACGCTTGGGCGCCGGAGAGCCAGGCCCCTCGCGAGTGGCCTTCCCCTTCTCCGCAGCGGAGAACCTTTTCGACGGCGACATTGGTGTCGCTACTGGCAATGGAGCAAAGGGAGAGAAGCGAGTAGAATGGGAAGAGATGGGCGACGGGGGCTCTGCCCCCCACCTCATTTATAGCAAGGGAAGGCCAACCAGCGACCCCATGATCACAAGTAATGATGATATTTCTTTGCATGCAGCAGGGACTCGTCAAATCGGGCAGTTGCCGAGGCGGCGTGGGGAAGCGGAGACGCCCATGTCCAATCAACCGCCACGCGTCGACCAGGGCTGTAGGCTATTGGGGCCAGCAGCGCTCCGCACTTGCCCTTTGGCTTCACCTCGAAGCCAAGCCCGAGCGCGCCTTGGGCCCGGGGGCAACTGTCGGCGTTCTGGGAACGGGGGTCCCCAGACTTGCCTGCCTGCGGCCCACGGCGTGGCTCCACTAGTGGGCCCGTATGGCCCATCTTCACCAGCAAGCACTCAAGACCCTCGCGAGGGGACAAGCCTCGCGAGGCGGACGACACAAGACCTCCTCAGGAGCGGCCTCACCAGGCTGGCTCGCGAGGGGCGGAGAGATCAAGGCAAGGCAAACCTTGTGAGGTTCTCATGACATGAGCCATGACGACCAAGGCCAGGCGGGCTCCATGCGGGCGCCAGCGTGCACAGTGTCCTTGCTTCCTCTTTGGTGCTAAGGAGGCAAGCGCAGGCGAGGAGTTCCGAGGCATCAGGCAAAGGTTTCCATATCGGTGCAACGAGACCAAGACCAGCAGGACGGCAAGACGAAGGTCACCGTGGAGCCCAAGACGGCGTCACCACCAGAGTCTTTGGCAGGCGAAGACTACTTTTGTCAGGATAAGCTGTACTAGCTGTCCCCTTTCAAATTGGCCGTTGTTGGCTCCCTTCCCGCTCAATATTTGGGAAGAGGACCAGGGCCTCTATAAATAGGGTTAGCCACCACAGTAGAGGGGATCGGATCCTGACCTACCAGAACTCACTAGAGCGATCCTCACACCCACCAAGCACAAGAACACCTCACCTCAGGAGGCTGTTCTTCCCCTTGTACTGTTCATCCTCAGCCCAAGAGGCAATCCACCACCACCACACTAGAGTAGGGTATTACACCACAATGGTGGCCCGAACCAGTATAAATCTTGTGTCTCGTGTGTTGAGAGTTCGTCGTGCTTATCCTAGAGATCGTGAAGCGTGTGAGGGCGTGATAGATGAGGGGGAGATCTTCGCACGCACCCCAGTGTTCGAACCTTAAGGGTTTTGCCGGAACCCGAAATCCGACACACCCCAAAAAATTCATCTTGTTAGACACTAATCTGATCTACCACATATGCATAGTTATGACTAACAATCTTTTTCTCATGATTATCATCACATATATTTCCTAACATAACATCACAACATATTAGGATCCACGCGGGCAACAAGATGAGAGAGCTATCCATTCCACAAGGAAGGGCATTACAAGCAAACATAAGAGACTCGAGTCTGCACATAATAGTAAAAAAATCATGTACGAACAGAAGGGCCAAGAGATATAGTTGCATAGAGCGTACCTGCTCCTCGTAGCCGAGGCTCTCGACGGCGCCAACGGAGGTGGAGACTGGTGGGGCGTTCTGGTAGCGGCGCAGAGCTTTCGGTAGTGGGGAGAAGTGACCACGCCAGCGGCGACATCGAACCAGTTTTTATTATAAAACCAATCATAGGTGGAGGCTTTCCTGTGTACCAAAATAAAAATATAGTAAAGATGAACTCTAGTTTTTTCTGATCAAACCAGTCATAAACCTCTTGAAATACAACCTTCTCGTTGTTTGATGTCCACAGGAAATCAGTGACAGTGCAAGACAAGCGTATTGCTATATATCAAGCAAGCGACATGGAGGAGGAGGGGGCACACCAGTAATGCATAAGCTTGCACGCGGCACACTTCTTGCTGCTAGGAACGCCGCAGTGGGCGCAGCACCTCAGATGAGCCACCCACCATGCCTGCGTCGTGGGCTGCTACTCATTCACCTCAGGCGACATCGCATAGGCGGCGTGGTGGTGGTGATGGTCATTCGCGGAGGCGAATCCCACGATGTCGATGAATGGTTTGTTTGAAAGTTTAATATGGAAACCCCATTGACCTTCAAACTTTCACTACATTTGAATTGACCTTCAGACTGTTCCATCATATGCTCATGCTTGAAGAAGCAAGCAACAAAGAGACAATCAAATGTTTCAGGTTCAAGACAATAACCAATAATGAAAATGAGATTCCTACCACAAAAATCTTTACCATGAGAGATTGGAGAAAACTTCTCTGCAAGAATGGAAGACTTCCGAGCTAGCTCTTCATGTGTTGCAGGACGGAGCCGAGTAAGTCTCAGAAGAGGCGGATACTACCTCCTTCGCCAGCTCTTCGCCTTCACTCTGGCTTTGATCTAGTAGTGGGGAGGTTGGCGCCCATAAGAAGGATAAGGAATAACAATAAGTCATAGGAAATGTTACAGCAAGCACTTACATTTGTGATGGACAGAGAACAAGCGAAAAGTATACATATGAACTCACCTGGAGATAAACATATGAACGTGAAAATAATGCAAGAGAGCAGAGACAGAAAAATTGGTCACAATTTGTCAAATTTTTAACTCGGTCAAGTCTTGCCATGGAGAAGAGAATTGGTTTCGTTTGGTCACCCGGATGTCCACTGCAAAGAACAGTAATTATCATCAGAAAGAGGCACGTGTCAATACTATTTGCAGGATCATGCTAGTAATATCCCCAAAATTATGCAGGAATGACATCATCCAATCATTTCATGGTAATGAAAAGTGAAATCTACAAGACGTGCAACAATATAATCACTCAAAATACTTTTGTGAATGGCGTCCAACAATATAGCAGAGAGTTTGCACATGTGTTCATCGCTTTGCTCTGGGTTAACCATGAAGAGCAGTGAGCCGATAGGTCTTTTCAGTGAATGCAAAATATATAGAATTTTGGATAAAAAACATCAATCCCATGGAAAACTCAGTACATGCTAGGAAGAGTAAAAGCAGTATGGCTCTTGTACTGTGCATATGTGTTTTTGCTACATACCAAGGAAATGTAAGAATTAAGTGTGAGCGTCTTGTCAATAGTACTGATGTATGATCGGAACCAATGCAAGACTTCACAATGCAACAAGTCTACATGCTACCCTGGTATTAAATAATTAATGAAACATGTATATAGTTTTCATGCATACCTAAGTAGCATGCTACTACGTACATGTGAGCAAATTACTTAACCAAGATGAAACGACAGAGGAAAAAATGGTCTGGCCAACAAGGCAAAATAGAAGAAACCTTCCAGTGATTTCGTGATACATGTTGGTGATTATGAAATCGGCATTGTTCATAGTAATTATATCAGAAGTAAACTGACAAGAGAAATGATACTTCTCATTAGACTTCTTCTAGTATATATATCTGAATCTGGATATTTGGTCTTTTCCAGTGCATGAGCAATATTGCACTGCAAAGAATATTCTGACATGATCAGTAAAGAAAAAAGTTCAAAACAGGTACGGTACCTGTAATTCTGCAGCTATTTCACCAGCTGCATCATGTATAAAAGAAACATTATATTGCCGTCATTTTGCACAAAAATAAAAATACCAAATTCTACCATAATAGCAAGTGTCTTCATGACTTCGTTTCCAATTATAACGAGAAATTTTTTCCTTAAATGTTGTGGTCCTTTCTAGATAGATCTTAGCAAACTGCATACAACAATGCATCAAATGCAGAGATGAACCAAACCACTAGAAGTGAGGACAGATTCTTGGTCCTCCCGTGTCCTGTCAGATCCGCGGCGGCGAGATCGCGTCTTCCCTGTGAGGTCTGCGGCCGCGAGATGAGAGGGCATCTTCCCTGTGAGGTCGGCGGCGGCGAGATCGCTCCTCCCCCGTGAGGTCGGTGGCGGCAGGCGATCTCGCCGCTGGCTAGATCGCCCCTCCCCTGTGAGGTCGGCGGCGGCGATCTCGTGCGCCCTGGGAGGTCCGCGGCGGCGTTCTCGTGATCCACAATGGCCGCGTCTGCCCGGATCGGAAGATCGGCGGCGGTGGCTGCGTATCCTCGGGAGAGGAGTGACGGTGTCCTAGACTAGGGGTACTTACCACGTCGTCTCCCGATCAGTTGGATTGGGCCGAGGACCCCGATGGCCATTTGCTAATGGGCCAGTTCGGACAGCCGATGTATACACAAGGAAGATTCCACAAGACTTGGTGATCAAGACAAGGACTCCTCTCCACCGGCGTATTCGACTAGGACTCTTGTTATCCTAGGCCTCTGGTACATTATATAAGCCGAGGCCAGGCTAGTCGATAGATGATTATGATATTATTCATCATACCCTTAGGTTTTAGACCACAACATATGATCTCGAGGTAGATCAACTCTTGTAATCTCTATATTCATCAAGATCAATCAAGCAGGAAGTATGGTATTACCTCCATTAAGAGGGCCTGAACCTGGGTAAACATCGTGTCCCCTGTCTCCTGTTACCCATCGATCCATGACACACAGCTTGGGACCCCCTACCCGAGATCTGCCGGTTTTGACACCGACAATGGTGCTTTCATTGAGAGTTCCGCTGTGTGTTCGGCAAAAGGATCAATGGCTCGCCTGCAGATCAACTGCGACGTTGGCGTCTTCGTCGCTGCCTCGACTGGTCACCTTGGCTTGACCGAGGACTGTGCCCTACCTCCAATCATCATGTTCGGACGAGGTCCTTCATCAACATCAACTCCGATCTCTACCTAGATCATGGAGGAATCATCCATGGAGCTCGGGGGCTCAACGTCAACATTGCCCTCGGGCGGCCGTGCTGTTTTTCCGAACAGCGAACTTGTATCCGCTACCACCACCTCCTCGAGCATCGCTTTGACGATTCCTCCAGTGGAATTGTGCGGAATTAAGTCAACAACAACACTGTAAAATTTCGCCGCGTTCCGATCGAGCAATCTCCGCCGGTCTCCGATACACCGGAGCCCCGTCGAATCTGGACGGGAATCTGGACGAGTTTGGAGCGTGGTGTCCAGCATCTAGCTCGGACGTCCTTTGGAAGATCCAACCGTTGACCGGCTGCGAAATTCCTATATCTACCACCCCTCAAAATTTCAGCTCGATCCGATCGTCCAAACTCCGGGAACCTTCCGATTAGTGCATCACTTTTCAGATCTGTTTTCTGCACGAGAATGAATCCGACCCGAGTTCATCTTTTTTATGAACGGGATTTCGGACATCCTTTTTGAAGGAAGTTTTGCATGGCGTATTGTGTTTTGTTCCCAAACACATCCCACTAATTTTAAAGTCTTTTCCAATATGATCTTCACCAACGCGCCGGTGTCAAACCAGCCTGACAATGTTGCTCCACGGCTGCTGACCTGCGCTAGACACGTCATCGCTTTGTTGAGCCGAGCTCAACTTCTTCGGATCATCATATCGGCAAGCCGAACAAGAATTCGGCATCGCGAAGGATAAATCATCACCAACATCGCCGCCCTACAGATTACACGGAGCGGGCACACGGGCATCGCCACACGATCACTTCATCAAGCCGGCATTGACCACGTCACGAGTTACGACCTGCATCGGCACGGCCGCACCGTTGCTTCTTCGAGCCGATGTCCATCACGCTGAACTACTTCAACACCTCGGCTGACATGGCAGCTACAACGTCTCCTTACCGACCTGCTCTGTCACCTCGTCTGGACCAGGGGCTTTGCCATCCCTTCATTAACCTACTCCGGAGACTTCGGCATCGTCAGCCGACCAACTTCGTCATGTTAGCTAGACCGGGGGCTTTGCCTCGGCGAGCCAACCTTTACCAGCATCGCCATGTCGTCGCTTTATCGCCCATCAGGCAATGGGTATGCGGATCGAGTCCCAATTTTGGAAGTCACTTTTCTTCGGACTGCTACAACAAATAAACCAGGTGCTATTGATCCTAGCAATTTTTTTCTTGTTTGGTTTATTTTTCCCAAGGAATTATTACTCTGGTCTGTTCCATCATCTGTACACAGGTCTATCAAATGGTGGCCGCATTAACGACGGTCGCGTGGTGGTTCGGTCAGTTTCCATATATAGTGCGGCGAACGGCACATCCGGAACTCGGACCGACCTGTGAATTCAGGCTTTGCCACGCCTTTACCGCATCACGCCGATGCCCTACATCGACATTGGCTTCGACGCCAGGCCATATATCTTTAAATAAATTATTTTGCATAAATTAATTACGCGAGGATTTTTATATATTTATATTATTATTGTTGGCCTGCACTATTTTACATGTGCAGGAATGGACTTTGATTGCGTCACGCGGTCTCTTCGGCAAGCCGACGCCGTCGTCCCAATCGGCGTAAATCGGCTCGCGTGATCACCTTGTTGGCCATGTTGCCATACCGACGTGTTCGGTTGCCTCGGGGACTTCGGCATCGCCGAGAGAGCTCTACCTCATTGAGTGTTCGGCGCACAGGCCATATTTCTTTTATTACTCACTATGCATAAATTATTTATTATGCAACAATTTTTTTTAATTTATTATTATTACTATTATCTCCGGTTTGCACTACTTTTTGTGCACAGGTAAATGATTCGGGTCGGGCAGTGTTGTCACCTCGGCGTACTGACATACCACGTCACCTTGGCTGGACGGAGGGCTTCATCAACACTTCATTAACCCACGTCGGGGACTTCGGCGTCACTCTGCCGGCCTGCATTGGCCGTGCTATGTCACCACTTCGGAGTGCCGAGCTCTTTGCTCCGCCACCTCGGGACCGGCTTGGGGGATGGAACCTTGTCCCGTATCAAGCTCGGACTGCGTCATCAATGCCGAACACATTAACCAGCTAAGTCGCTTTCATGCTCAAAGTTTTAAATTTTTTACTTGTGTTCGGCTCGACCATGCTCACATACGTCGTTTGTTAAAAGAAACTCCCCTTACCCATGATAACTGGGGGCTCTTAACATTTACACGAGCCGTTCTATAATAATGTGTTTTCTTCTTGGTCATTGCAAAGTCTTTTTCTACCGCTCCTTTTTCGACCCGAGTGCATGGTCAATAGCCGGATAGCCTAGCTTCTCTCTAAAGCCGCTCGAGTTTAGTTCGCTAAACTGGCCTCGGAGAAGCACTCCGCCTTCGGGATAAGGAGCTTGAAGCCGTAGGCTGACCCGCTTGAAGTCTTGAGATCGAATGTGTCATGTTAAAGCATGACAGAAGCATAATCTTTTTTTTAAAGACCAATTTCCGGATTGGCACCAAAATCTCGGTTTAGTCCGGACGTCAAGCTTTTACATAAGTTTTTGGCTTTTCGAGCCTATGGCACTTTTAAACTATTTGTGTGTTTCCAGCATAAATCTCGTAGTGCAACGCCGGATACCTTTAGAGATTCTTCAAAACATTTTCGGATATTGCTATATATGCATCGGTTTCGACTTGTGTCTTTGGTCAATAGTTGGGTTGTCTGGCTCATGTGATTGCCTCCTACGTTCCGCTCTGTTTGGCTAGGTGTGCAAAGGGAGAACCACTGGGATTGTGCTTCCAGCTTGCATGGTTAAGCGCCTCAGTGGAGAAAGCCGAAAACTGACTATCATAATAAGCGTAAACTGGTCAGCGATCCGATGACTGTGTAAAGATCGATGGAGGTCACCACATGTTAAACGATGGGCCGTTCATAACATTGGCCGAAGTGTTAACGGGTTGACCTCGGATGTCGCCGAACACTAACCAGGGGCTAATCGCTGGCCTCCCAACTTTAAGCTCCTATGACTAAGTGAAAGTTATAAAGCCTGCATATCTGATTGCCTCGTTTCCGCTAACACAACCGCCTTCGGGCACGGAGACGTCGGCTAAGGGTTGTTTTGTTATTGCAGAAACACCCTGTGTAGCATCTACAAAGGGGTGGAAGCCGACGATGGGCCACTTTCAACTGATAAACGGTCGCAACAGAGTCAAAATAAACATATCATCGGCGTTTGTATTTAATATACAAGGGCTGCCTTCCGTAATCATCGTTATAAAGCCATAAATATGCATCAATTTGACTTAAGATTTTGGCCAAGCTGGGTTGCCTGGCTCCTGTGCTTACCCCTATGTTCCAGATTGTTCGGCTAGGCGGTAAAGGGAGCACCTCTGTGATTGTTACTACCGGGTCAACCGAGTTAGTACCTCAGACTGGGTGAAGCCGAAAGCTAGCGATCTTAAAGGATATAATTGGTCGGCAATGACGGAAGTGAAAATTTAGGTTTGCTATCGACCACATAGTTCGGGAACTTTCCCCAAACTAAATCCTCAATATTTTCATCCCACATTGATCGGAGGTGAGGTTTCATGATCATGATCAGCATGACAACCCAAAGAAAGGAACCGATAGCGGGACTATTTTCCTTGGAAGATGTTTCTTACATTAAAAAGTAATATAACATATCTCTCCGTGTACCTTTGTTTATAAAACCGTATGGCCGGATTGCCTTGTTTGTCGTAAATCTTTGCCCTCAAAAAGGCTTTATAAAGAAGGACAAACACTCCCCGGCTACTGGCCGAGGAGGTTGAAGTCGATGGTCGGTCAACAAAGTTTTGTACAATGCGGATCCGAGCATTAATGATGTAAAGTACTTGGATACATAGAATCATTACACATAATCTATGATTTTACTCCGCATATCGATCCTTAATTCGGCCACCCGTGCCCACATTAAGGCTCGAGGGCTACTGGGCTTCGCGCTCATTATTTATAAATATTAAAGGGGCACATCGACCCCCTGATCTGGTCTTGCCACCGTACCAGTGTCTCGAGCGCTACTGCATTGCTTATTCAATACAGAGAATTCAAAGTGCTCAGTGTTCGGCATGACCGAACTATGGGCAAGCGCATCTTCGGACAACAATAAGTACCATCTGGGACTTATCCGGCATCAAGATAATATATCACGGCGACTTCTCACAACCCTCTCTCAGGGGCCTGTCCGCCGATCATTATTTCTAATATATTACACTGTGTTTCTATTCCTACGTATGCTGCCGAGCTAGGAGTTGATCCTCCGGCCGATTTTCCAAATCGACATGAGTCTCAGGGGCTACTAGGATCAGCAGTTTTATGTTTTCCTTCAGGTGCATCTCGGGTTTTAGACCGACACACACCTTGAGGGCTACTGGATATACATATACTGGCTATATATCTCGGCAGAGAATAAATTGCATCAATCAAAAATATTCACAAAAGATCAGCCCGCGGTCGGGGTGGTGCACCACCTCGGAAGCAGTCCGGCATAAAGCTCGGGCGCCAGTGGCTGGCTCCATAGACGGCATTTCTGGCATAAAGCTCGGATTCGAATGGCTCGTTCCATAGAGAACTTTTCAGCGTTAAACTCGGATAACCTCCTTCAAACTTTTTCAGGCCAAGGTGATCTATGACACCTCGGATATAGTCCGGCGTTGGAGCTCGGATATAGTCTGGCGTTGGTCCTCGGCTGCAAAAGATACCTCGAATGCAGTCCGGCGTTGGAGCTCGGATGCAAGAGGACACCGCCGCACGGGAACAACTTCAAACCCGAGGTGTGGCGTAAAAAATAACAAGGCATTGATAAAGGCCGAGAACTTAAAGAGGCTCCTCGGATACCCGACGTGTAAACTCTTCGGATTCACTTCGGCGATCCTCAAGATCGAAGATGAGATGATTTGTTGAACCAGTTTTCAAGACCGACGACCGAAGATGAAGAATAGTTCAGTAGAATCGAGGAGCGTCCCCAACTTGAAGACCGGTTCAGGGGGCTACTGACGGTGTCCTAGACTAGGGGGTACTCACCACGTCGTCTCCCGATCAGTTGGATTGGGCCGAGGACCCCCATGGCCATTTGCTCATGGGCCAGTTCGGACAGCCGATGTAAACACAAGGAAGATTCCACAAGACTTGGTGATCAAGACAAGGACTCCTCTCCACCGGCGTATTTGACTAGGACTCTTGTTATCCTAGGCCTCTGGTACATTATATAAGCCGAGGCCAGGCTAGTCGATAGATGATTATGATATTATTCATCATACCCTTAGGTTTTAGACCACAACATATGATCTCGAGGTAGATCAACTCTTGTAATCTCTATATTCATCAAGATCAATCAAGCAGGAAGTAGGGTATTACCTCCATTAAGAGGGCCCGAACCTGGGTAAACATTGTTTCCCTTGTCTCCTGTTACCCATCGATCCATGACACATAGCTTGGGACCCCCTACCTGAGATCTGTCGGTTTTGACACCAACAAGGAGGAGGAGCGGATCGGGACCTCGTTCGGGAGAGGAGCGCCATGTCCTCGAGGGATTTGTGGTCGATGGAACATTAAAAGGCGTACATGTATGCAGTTATGAACATGCGTGTAGGGCTAATTACCTGGTTGAGGATGGAGGAGTTGTGCCAGGGGCAGATGCCGCTGCGTGCTGCTCGCGTAACGCCACCACGGTTGGGAAGGTTGGAGATGGCCTCGAGGCACGAGGACGCGGAGCACAGGAGAGAGAGACGAAAGGGTTGAAAAGATCTGGGCGGAGTAGAAGAGCTCGACGCGCACGGCGACGTTGGGGATGCCTTACCATACGTGGATTAACTGTGAAGAAAACCGGTGGGAGGGGGTGGTGGGAGGTGGGACGAAGAAAAACCAAACGGAAAAAAGCCAGACGAAAAAAAAACAGACGAAAGTGGTGAGATTTTTCAACCAAATCGTCCATTAGAAGTAGAGATAAAAAGGAAGAAGATTAGATTAACTACTTCACAGGAAACAAAACGTTTTTCTAGATCGTCATCCCAAAGTCGTAGAAGTACAACTCCTGCACTCAAACATGGCATACCAACCCGATTTCCATTACCTATAACTCAAACATAGCAATGTTCTGAGTTCTGACCACCCATGACTTTTTTTTGAACGGTCACCGGGGGGAGAGCTTCCCCACCTGAATATATTACCACTCAAAAGAGGTTGGAGAAATACAGCAGTAGTATTGTTACAAATTCAGGTAGAAGGGATTGCAGAGGAAAGAAAGTGAAGCCACTGCCTAGCATAGTTACTGTCTTCATGTTTTTTGAACCGGAAAACCCAAAGACAGAAGTCTGCTACAATATTTCTTAGAGTTGTTCTGAGGGAGTGGTCTTCGTTCCAGAATACTAGAGCATTTCTCGAGTCCCATAGTTTCCAAGCAACTGTCAAGGCCACTGATAGCCAGATGTTCGGGTTGAGGCCCTGAATCAGCGGGTGTTGGTGAAGAGCAGTGAGGGAGACTGGGGCAGACAGGCCCACACTAGACCAAACTTGTGTTGCGTATGAGCAGGTAGAGATGAGGTGGAGAGCATCCTCATACGGGTCTTGACATCTTGGACAAGCAGCGGATTGAGCAACATTTTTATGAAACATGTTGGCCTTCGTATTTAGCCTGTCCCGAAGGAGAAGCCATGCGAAGATCTTGACTTTGATCGGGACCTTGGAAGCCCAAACAAAATCATGGTGTGGGTCGAAGGAGTCGTCAGCAGCAATGGAAGAGTATGCGTTCTTGGCTGAGAATGACAACCCATGCGTGAGGGACCGCTCGTCAGGTCGGTCCACCTGTTGGAAATCCTGCAGCAGCAACAACACATAGTCCAACTCTCGAGCAGCAGCATTAGTAAGACGGCTCCAAAGGTTCGATAATAAGCTGGTTTGCCAAACTGTAGCCACTAGAACCTTGTCATCTATGGAGTGTGAGAAAAGGTGGGGGAAATTTTTTTGTAGAGGTGATTCAAGAATCCATTTGTCAAGCCAAAAGAAGCTGGAGAGGCCATTGTATGTGATCACAAAGGAGTGCTCAATAGGAGAGGTAGGTTTTTGTTTATTATTTTCCACAGAAAGGAGGCCTAGGAGTTTTTGTTGCAATGCCAAGAGGATATTTGTGATGACACCACTGTGTCCAAGGGATGTTCGGGTGTTGCAGAATTTTGAAGGAAAATTTCATAAGCAGGCAGCGGTTTTGAAGTTCAAGATTTTTAATGCCTAGACCACCAACTTCTTTAGGTTTGCAAACGTTTTTCCACGCAACCAGACACTTCGCACCCGTGCAGGTTTCCTCGTTAGACCATAAGAAGCATCTTCGAATAGCGTCGAGTTTGACAAGGATAGACTTAGGGAGCCGGAAAACGGACATGAAATAAACAGTTAGAGAATCTAGGACTGAGGTCAGTAAAGTTAGTTTGGCTCCGCGGGAGAGCAAGCGCGCTACCCAGCCCAAGAGGAATTTTCGAAAGCTATCTAAGATAGGGACGAAAGCTGAGAGGGGTAGTTTGGTAGGGGAGAGGGGGAGGCCTATGTAGATTAACGGGAAGGAGGAGAAATTACATCCAAGAGTTGCAGCGATGTCGTTTTGGGTGGGGGTATCTGTGGCAATGGTGAGAAGCGAAGCTTTTTGGAAGTTGATGACTAGTCCCGTCGCTAGGGCAAAATCGTGCAGATTGTTTTTTAGGATTGTAGTTGCGGCTGAGCTAGCAGCAACAATAATAAGTGTGTCGTCAGCGTATTGTAGGGTTGCTAGTGGTTCATTCGGACGGAGGGGGTGACATAATTCGTTTTGCCGGAACGCCTGGGCGATCAGTCTTTGGAGGACATTTGCTACAATAATGAACAAGTAAGGCGAGAAAGGGTCACCTTGTCTAAGGCCACTTCTACATTGGATCCATGACCCTGGATTGCCATTTAGGAGAATAGTCGTTTTGCCAGTATGAAGAATGTTTTGTACCCATGCACAGAAGGTTTGAGGGAAACCGCTAGCTTGTAAGATAGCTATAAGAGAGAACCAACAAATGGAGTCGAAGGCTTTTCTAAAGTCGAGTTTGATGACCATGGTGGGGGCTTTTCTTGTGTGGCAAGCGCTGAGGATATCGGCTGCATAGATAAATTTTTTGGCAATGTTGCGACCGTGGAGGAACCCTGTTTGGTTGTAGTGAATGAGTAGTGGGATAAGAGGTTTAACTCTGTTTGTGAGAACCTTGGCCACCGCTTTTGGGGTGCAGTTTTGTAGTGAGATTGGTCTAAAAGCATCGGGGGAGGTAGGAGCTTGGATTTTTGGAAGGAGAACCATGAAAGCGCGGCTGAAGCGATCGAGGGAAGCTGTTTGATCATGAAAAGCAGAAAAGAATGGAAGGATTGAGTGTTTGATTTCATGCCAGAATTTCCTAAAGAAAATGGGCCCAAAACCATCTGGGCCCGGGCTAGCGTTTGTGTTCATGGCTAGAAAAGCTTGGTGTATTTCATCTTGGGAGAACGGGTTGGCTAGATCACGAAGCTGAGGTAGAGGTGTCGGGTATAGCTGGAGAAGGTTGAAGTTCCAGGTTGCATTTTTTGTAGAACCGATAAGTTGTTGGAAATAAATTTTTAGGATCACTGCTTTGTGCTCGTGCAAGAAAATTTCAGAATCGTTGTGGATGAGCAACGGAATTTTATTCGACTGCGAGCGTTGGGTGGCCGAGGCATGGAAGAACCTGGTGTTTTCATCGCCATCGACCGCCCCCTGATCTTACCCCTCTGTTTCCAGAAGGCGATTTTTTGTTTGATCACAGTTTGTAACAGGTTAGAAATTGTGAGTCTAAGCTTCTGCTCTAGCAGTGAGAGGGGGCAATTTCTTCATTCAGATCGAGAGCCAAAATTGCAAGTTTGCAGTTTGCCTCCCCTTGGTAGATGGGCCTGAGGGACTTGGCCCAAGATTTGAGGGCGGATCGTGCTTTTTTCAGATTATGAGCGAGAGAAGCCGCAGAGTCCACAGCCGGCCCATTGTTGTTTTGTTCATTGGGCTGCCAAATGTTTTGTACGATAGTTTTGCAGGCCTGGAGGGAGGTCCAGTAACGTTCAAAACGAAAAAGGCGGGAGGATGGGATGGATGTGGATACAGTAACCAGGAGCGGAACGTGATCGGAAGCGAATCTAGTGAGAGAGGTCAGGTGAGTGTTGGGAAAGAGCGCGTCCCAGGCGAGGTTTATAAGAACTCTATCTAGCCGAACAAGTGTGGGAGATGGCCTCTTATTTGACCAGGTGAATTGGCGATCAAGAAGAGGGAGCTCGAGGAGCGCGAGTTGATCAATGGTGTCATTGAAGGCATCGGCCTCCGATCGGCGGAAATTCTTATTGTTCTTTTCATTGGGGAAGCGAATTAGGTTGAAGTCTCTGATGAGGAGCCATGGGGATTGTGGTGGTGGTTCAATTAGTTTGAGATCTTGTAGGAAATCTAGTTTTTGATACCTTTGCGAGGGGGCGTAGACGTTGGTGATAAAGATGGCGTGTTGCGAGGCAAGGCATGAGAGGGTTAGAGTGGAGGTAAAACGCCTATGATCATAGGTGAGAAGTGTAAAACAACGTGAGTTAGTGGCAGAGAGAATGCCACCCGCAGAACCGATTGCATCTAGGTGGTTATTTGAGTCTAGGAAGCGTGGTAAGATCGAGCGTAGTTTGATGGTATCCGGTTTGAGTAGCATAGTTTCTTGAAAGAGAGCGATCAATGGGCGCAACTGGTTTATTTCAGAGAACACATTAGCACATTTACCATTATCCCCAAGTCCGCGAACATTCCAAGACACAATAGAGTAGGATTCGTTTTTCATACTGCAAACTTTAGCAACCACCTTACATGGGAGAACGAACCCAGCAACCAAGCGTCCAGAACCGAGATACAGTGATACAGATCGACAGAAGTAGGGTCGAGCACCATTACAACTAACTTAAACTTAACAAAGCAACTACGGTAGGGTGCGACGCACCAGATACATGCCCAACAAGGGCGGCCACCAGAGTGGCATTTGAGGGATGAGGGCCCAATAATGGCGAACCCAGTCCACCGGAGCCCGAAGCAATATCCGCCGCCATCTCCGGCGGAGCACCGCAAGCAGAAGCAATGGCCGCGAGATCCTCCGGAGAGGCAGGTCCACGGGCCTGGTCGTCAATGAAACCATCCATGTTGCAGAGACGAGCATGAACAAGGGCATCCGAGAGGTCCTTCGAGGCAGATGAGAGGTCGAGCTTTTTCGCTTTGGAGCGCATAGCCTTGGCAGTCATGGAGGAGTAGTTTGGAGGCTCAATTTCGGCAAGACGGGCACTGCGCCTGGCTTTGACACCAGAGTCAGCCGCCATCTTGGCGCGCCTGCTGATGCACCTGGCTAGGCACTCATGCGTGGGCTCAGGAGGCAGATCAGGAGCTGGTTTGGAGGCAACCACAGGCTGTGGCAGCACAGGGCTGGCAGGAGGAGAGGGGGGAGGGGATTGTGGCGGTGGCAGTGGAGCTGGGGAGGGTGGAGCTGGCAATGCTAGCATGGGACGGTGAGCTCTCTGTCTGATAAGCTGGCGAGCGGGGGGGAGTGCATGCGGGTGGAGACCATGGAGCATGTACGAGCATGGCGACAGGCATGCCATCGGCCATGACAGCAAGGATAGGGATGCCATCCAGAGGTGTCGAAGTAGCAGGAGTTGGTGGAGGGCCCACGGGGGATTCTGGCCTGCATGCAAAGGGGGACATGGCGGCAGCGATGGAACGAAGCTGACGTGTGGTGGTGGGGGACAGGCGTGGGTTGGATATCTGGGAGGAAGGGAAGAGTTGTCGTCATCTTCAGAGGAGAAGGGGGAGGCGTCTGAGCCATGGCGGAAGAGGGCGCGGCTCTCAAGCTTGACGACAACCACATCGTTGTCAGGAAGGCGCACCATGAGGCAAGGTGAGAGGACGAAACCTCGCGTAACCATGACAAGAGCGCGAACACTGGAGTGGTCACCTTAAAAACAGTGATGATCTGCGGATACAAAGTCGCCCAGATGGGAGAAGAAGTAGTCCGCCCCCTTAGGGTGCCAGAGCTCGTCGGGATAGTCAAAGGCCTCGATCTCAGCCCTGTGAATGAAGACAGCCATAGATCTGTTATCGGCGTGCTCGGGATGCTCAAAGAAGAGGGTATTGCCCTCGTGATGGATAGGACCATGGCCAGTGACAGCGAAGCGCTCGTCTACGTTCGCAAAGGAGAGGCGCGCAGCGCCACGGCCAGAGGATGTGAGGCCGAACATGGGGTTGTTGCGGTGGAGAGCGATAGCCTGGCGAATGAAGTGGTAGGGGTTGTGCATGGAAGTGGCAAGGTGGACATAGGAGAGGTTATCGACCTGGCGCACGAGGCAGCTTGGTGGGACTAGCAGAGGGATATGGGGCACCGGAGGAGAGCAGCTGGCAGCAGACGGAGCTGCGGTGCCAGGGGAAGGGGGATGGCGGCGCGAAGGACGGCGCCGGAGGAGAGGCGGAGGAGACGCGGGGTCAGAATACGAGGGGCAGACGGAGAGGAGGGAGGTCGTTGGTGAGGATGCAGTGTGAGCCGAACCAGATTGGCGCGCCGTCCGAACGCCTGGATCTAGCCGACGAGCCGGAAGCGGTGTGGGTGCCCGTCGTGTGCTCCATGGAGCTACAGGACGGATGCACAAAAGCAGGGTTAATAAGCGGTGGGAGATGACCTCTAGGCGAGAATATATTACCACTCAAAAGAGGTTGGAGAAATACAGCAGTGGTATTGTTACAAATTCAGGTAGAAGGGATTGCAGAGGAGAGAAAGTGAAGCCACTGCCTAGCATAGTTACTGTCTTCATGTTTTTTGAACCGGAAAACCCAGAGAGAGAAGTCTGCTACAATATTTCTTAGAGTTGTTCTGAGGGAGTGGTCTTCGTTCCTGAATACTAGAGCATTTCTCGAGTCCCATAGTTTCCAAGAAACTGTCAAGGCCACCGATGGCCAGATGTTCGGGTTGAGGCCCTGAATCGGCGGGTGTTGGTGAAGAGCAGTGAGGGAGACTGGGGCAGACAGGCCCACACTAGACCAAACTTGTGTTGCGTATGAGTAGGTAGAGATGAGGTGGAGAGCATCCTCATACGGGTCTTGACATCTTGGACAAGCAGCGGATTGAGCAACATTTTTATGAAACATGTTGGCCTTCGTATTTAGCCGGTCCCGAAGGAGAAGCCATGCGAAGATCTTGACTTTGATCAGGACCTTGGAAGCCCAAACAAAATCATCGTGTGGGTCGAAGGAGTCGTCAGCAACAATGGAAGAGTATGCGTTCTTGGCTGAGAATGACAGCCCATGCGTGAGGGACCGCTCGTCAGGTCAGTCCACCTGTTGGAAATCCTGCAGCAGCAACAACACACAGTCCAACTCTCGAGCAGCAGCATTAGTAAGACGGCTCCGAAGGTTCGATAATAAGCTGGTTTGCCAAACTGTAGCCACTAGAACCTTGTCATCTATGGAGTGTGAGAAAAGGTGGGGGGAAACTTTTTGTAGAGGTGATTCAAGAATCCATTTGTCAAGCCAAAAGAAGGTGGAGAGGCCATTGTATGTGATCACAAAGGAGTGCTCAATTAGGAGAGGTAGTTTTTTTTATTTTATTTTCCACAGAAAGGAGGGCCTAGGAGTTTTTGTTGCAATGCCAAGAGGATATTGGTGATGATACCACTGTGTCCAAGGGATGTTCGGGTGTTGCAGAATTTTGAAGGAAAATTTCATAAGCAGGCAGGGGTTTTGAAGTTCAAGATTTTTAATGCCTAGACCACCAACTTCTTTAGGTTTGCAAACGTTTTTCCACGCAACCAGACACTTCGCATCCGTGCAGGTTTCCTCGTTAGACCAGAAGAAGGCTCTTCGAATAGCGTCGAGTTTGACAAGGATAGACTTAGGGAGCCGGAAAACGGACATGAAATAAACAGTTAGAGAATCTAGGACCGAGGTCAGTAAAGTTAGTCTGGCTCCGCGGGAGAGCAAGCGCGCTACCTAGCCCAAGAGGAATTTTCGAAAGTTATCTAAGATAGGGTCGAAAGCTGAGAGGGGTGGTTTGGTAGGGGAGAGGGGGAGGCCTAGGTAGATTAATGGGAAGGAGGAGAAATTACATCCAAGAGTTGCAGCGATGTCGTTTTGGGTGGGGGTATCTGTGGCAATTGTGAGAAGCGAAGTTTTTTGGAAGTTGATGACTAGTCCCGTCGCTAGGGCAAAATCGTGCAGAGTGTTTTTGAGGATTGTAGTTGCGGCTGAGCTAGCAGCAGCAATAATAAGTGTGTCGTCGGCGTATTGTAGGGTTGCTGGTGGTTCATTCGGACGGAGGGGGTGACATAATTCGTTTTGCCGGAACGCCTGGGCGATCAGTCTTTGGAGGACATCTACTACAATAATGAACAAGTAAGGCGAGAAAGGGTCACCTTGTCTAAGGCCACTTCTCCATTGGATCCATGACCCCGGATTGCCATTTAGGAGAATAGCCGTTTTGCCAGTATGAAGAATGTTTTGTACCCATGCACAGAAGGTTTGAGGGAAACCCCTAGCTTGTAAGATAGCTATAAGAGAGGACCAACAAATGGAGTCGAAGGCTTTTCTGAAGTCGAGTTTGATGACCATGGTGGGGGCTTTTCTTGTGTGGCAAGCGCTGAGGATATTGGCTGCATAGATAATTTTTTTGGCAATGTTGCGACCGTGGAGGAACCCTGTTTGGTCATAGTGAATGAGTAGTGGGATAAGAGGTTTAACTCTGTTTGTGAGAACCTTGGCCACCGCTTTTGGGGTGCAGTTTTGTAGTGAGATTGGTCTAAAAGCATCGGGGGAGGTAGGAGCTTGGATTTTTGGAAGGAGAACCATGAAAGCGCGGCTGAAGCGATCGAGGGAAGCTGTTTGATCATGAAAAGCAGAAAAGAATGGAAGGATTGAGTGTTTGATTTCATGCCAGAATTTCCTAAAGAAAATGGGCCCAAAACCATCTGGGCCCGGGCTAGCGTTTGTGTTCATGGCTAGAAAAGCTTGGTGTATTTCATCTTGGGAGAACGGGTTGGCTAGATCACGAAGCTGAGGTAGAGGTGTCGGGTATAGCTGGAGAAGGTTGAAGTTCCAGGTTGCATTTTTTGTAGAACCGATAAGTTGTTGGAAATAATTTTTTAGGATCACTGCTTTGTGCTCGTGCAAGAAAATTTCAGAATCGTTGTGGATGAGCAACGGAATTTTATTCGACTGCGAGCGTTGGGTGGCCGAGGCATGGAAGAACCTGGTGTTTTCATCGCCATCGACCGCCCCCCTGATCTTACCCCTCTGTTTCCAGAAGGCGATTTTTTGTTTGATCACAGTTTGTAACAGGTTAGAAATTGTGAGTCTAAGCTTCTGCTCTAGCAGTGAGAGGGGGGCAATTTCTTCGTTCAGATCGAGAGCCAAAATTGCAAGTTTGCAGTTTGCCTCCCGTTGGTAGATGGGCCCGAGGGACTTGGCCCAAGATTTGAGGGCGGATCGTGTTTTTTTCAGATTATGAGCGAGAGAAGCCGCAGAGTCCACAGCCGGCCCATTGTTGCTTTGTTCATTGGGCTGCCAAATGTTTTGTACGATAGTTTTGCAGGCCTGGAGGGAGGTCCAGTAACGTTCAAAACGAAAAAGGCGGGAGGATGGGATGGATGTGGATACAGTAACCAGGAGCGGAACATGATCGGAAGCAAATCTAGTGAGAGAGGTCAGGTGAGTGTTGGGAAAGAGCGCGTCCCAGGCGAGGTTTATAAGAACTCTATCTAGCCGAACAAGTGTGGGAGATGCCCATGACATTACGAGTTCAACAAGCTGAAAACATAGCAGGTATGGACGAGTCGCATCAAAAAACCTAAGAAATTAGCGATAAGGGCCACCAATGCTTATTTATTTAGGGAAACACAACAGGCTTTAGACCAACATCATGGCCGAGCACACATCTCAGGTGCCACCAGTACTGGAAGCCTCCCATGCTTCTGGGAACTGAAAACTGCAAATGGGAAAAAGCGCAGTAAAGAATAAGTTTGGCTTCAAGATGTCCTCAACTGATACAGATAGGTGAATAGCATGGCTAGCAGTTTGATACAGATAGGTGAATAGCATGGCTAGCAGTTTGATACAGAGGACTACAGCGGCGCCCCGTCGTCCTCCCTCCTCCGGTGCTCCCGGCCTCTCCTCCGGCCGCCGACACTCCATAAATCTAGTGCGGTTCCAGGTTGACAGTTTGGTGCGTCCGTTTTTTAACTTGTACCGGGCCTTCAGTTTGGCCCATGTCAAGGTAACACGAGAAGGGGCCGGTTATACCGTATTTGAAGTTTTGAATTGTACCACACCGCTTACGAAAGGGGATCCAGACCGATTTATAATCTGGTCTCGGGACAGGGTCTTCACCACTTGACAAAGGTGGTAAGCTATATCAAAAACATTGAACAATCATCAATAATTGTGATTTCACCATGGCCTTGTTCTTTCAAGGGTGATTTCCTTGGGTATGAGCACGTGTCATGTTTACCTACGCACCGACATGGTGTGCATAGTTTTTTTTACTCCATGCATTTAACTTTAAATTTTTGTAATATTAGACATAGATAGCTTTTTTTGATTCATGCATTTAACTTTTTATGTTTGGCCCCGCAAAAAAACTTTTTATGTTTGGAATACTCGATACATTTGATTTTGTATTTCACTAAAACTATGGAGAATCGGGAGCACGGAAGTTCGGGTGCGACCCATGTCTACACCGTTAGACATATTGTATTTGCACGCTCGTGTGATTAGACCGAACTATTCTGAAATAGAATACTCAAACATACATCAACTACAATGTAAGTTTCTCAAGATGTTTTTGAAATATCAGAAATAACATGAATGTATGTTGGCTTTATTAAGAGGAATCCTTTTTTTCATGGTAATACGTGTTTCATTTTTATCATAAGGATCATAGTACAAATCACGTACACACCAATATGACAAAACTGAAAAGATAGCAGAACGCTAGTCTTTGCACAAAGGAACACCAACCAGGAAGGAAAATACAATCAAGACCGAAGAAACCTCTCAACTTCACCAACGCTGGCCACCTACCTTTAGCACCACCACAACAACCACTAAAAGCAAAAATAACGGGTCACCTCCTCACCTGAGCTCCACATGGCTCCATCGCTGATATGCAGGTTTGTGTACCTCCAAAGTGGCTTACCAAAGACGAAACCATTACCGTTGAACGAATCAGACCGAGACAATGCCCCAAACACGCCATTGAACTCCAGATCTGACACCCTGCATGACTAAGACGTCTGAGGAGAAAACCATACCTGTCATCCACGAATCACGAACCCAGCACGCGATCCACCGTCTTCCGAACGCCACCATTGCAGACCACAATCTGCATCCGCTCTGGACTACATCCCAAACTCTGTGAGGCGCTGGAGCAAACATCGTTGCAACGACGGACCCCGAGAACACAGGTCCACCATGGGGATTTCGCTACCACCACATATCCTTCCTTGAACAGACTGGTTTTCAAATCCATCCCCAACCATAGGATTGATCGCCTCGTCGGGAAAGGATCTGAAGAATCTTTATTCAGTGAAGCCATCGCCGCCGCCGAAGCCAAGATGACGAACAACCTAAAAGAAACCTAGATGAGGGCCTAAAACGATTCATACGCGTGAATCTGGCGACCCCCTCACCACCGACGACCGAGGTCGTCAGCGGAGGGGAGCCGGAGGACGACAACGGAGAAACTCTCTTGGTGGCGGCCGCTAATGTTATGGCTTAGCGTCCACATGGAGGGGCACGACCGCCTGTCCGAGAAGATCATGATGGATGCAGATGTGGAGGCAGCGCAAGCGACCGCCGAACAGAACACTACCAACGTCGGAAGCTCTTCGTCGTTCACACTGGGTCGCAACGACCACGAGGCCGGACCATCCATGTCAATCGGCGACCTCACCTCGACCGACAATGTCCACAGCCAGACACGAACTCCATCGAAGGGTAGGATGTGGGACACAGAACCATCCAAGTCCCGAGAAGAGCGGGATGTGAGACCCATACGTGCCCATGACCAACGCAGATTTAGACTAGGGTATCTTTTGGTAGATAAACAAAATTGCCTACAACAACAACAACAAAGCCTTTAGTCCCAAACAAGTTGGGGTAGGCTAGAGGTGAAACCCATAAGATCTCGCAACCAACTCATGGCTCTGGCACATGGATAGCAAGCTTCCACGCACCCCTGTCCATAGCTAGCTCTTTGGTGATACTCCAATCCTTCAGGTCTCTCTTAACGGACTCCTCCCATGTCAAATTCGGTCTACCCCGCGCTCTCTTGACATTCTCCGCACGCTTTAGCTGTCCGCTATGCACTGGAGCTTCTGGAGGCCTGCGCTGAATATGCCCAAACCATCTCAGACGATGTTGGACAAGCTTCTCTTCAATTGGTGCTACCCCAACTCTATCTCGTATATCATCATTCCGGACTCGATCCTTCCTCATGTGGCCACACATCCATCTCAACATACGTGTCTCCGCCACACCTAACTGTTGAACATGTCGCCTTTTAGTCGGCCAACACTCAGCGCCATACAACATTGCGGGTCGAACCGTCGTCCTGTAGAACTTGCCTTTTAGCTTTTGTGGCACTCTCTTGTCACAAAGAATGCCAGAAGCTTGGCGCCACTTCATCCATCCGGCTTTGATTCGATGGTTCACATCTTCATCAATACCCCCATCCCCCTGCAGCATTGACCCCAAATACCGAAAGGTGTCCTTCTGGGGAACCACCTGGCCATCAAGGCTAACCTCCTCCTCCTCACACCTAGTAGTGCTGAAACCGCACATCATGTACTCGGTTTTAGTTCTACTAAGCCTAAACCCTTTCGATTCCAAGGTTTGTCTCCATAACTCTAACTTCCTACTTACCCCTGTCCGACTATCGTCAACTAGCACCACATCATCCGCAAAGAGCATACACCATGGGATATCTCCTTGTATATCCCTTGTGACCTCATCCATCACCAATACAAAAAGATAAGGCCTCAAAGCTGACCCCTGATGCAGTCCTAACTTAATCGGGAAGTTGTTAGTGTCGACATCACTTGTTCGAACACTTGTCACAACATTATCGTACATGTCCTTGATGAGGGTAATGTACTTTGCTGGGACTTTGTGTTTCTCCAAGGCCCACCACATGACATTCCGTGGTATCTTATCATAGGCCTTCTCCAAGTCAATGAACACCATATGCAAGTCCTTCTTTTGCTCCCTATATCTCTCCATAAGTTGTCGTACCAAGAAAATGGCTTCCATGGTCGACCTCCCAGACATGAAGCCAAACTGATTTTTGGTCACGCTTGTCATTCTTCTTAAGCGGTGCTCAATGACTCTCTCCCATAGCTTCATTGTATGTCTTATCAGCTTAATTCCACGATAATTAGTACAACTCTGAACATCCCCCTTGTTCTTGAAGATTGGTACTAATATACTCCGTCTCCATTCTTCTGGCATCTTGTTTGCCCGAAAAATGAGGTTGAAAAGCTTGGTTAGTCATACTATCGCTATGTCCCCGAGACCTTTCCACACCTCAATAGGGATACCATCAGGGCCCATCGCTTTGCCTCCTTTCATACTTTTCAAAGCCTCCTTGACCTCAGACTCCTGGAGTCGCCGCACAAAACGCATGCTCGTCTCATCAAAGGAGTCGTCCAGTTCAATGGTAGAACTCTCATTCTTCCCATTGAACAACTTGTCGAAGTACTCCCGCCATCTATGCTTAATCTCCTCGTCCTTCACCAAGAGTTGGCCTGCTCCGTCCTTGATGCATTTGACTTGGCCAATGTCCCTCGTCTTCCTCTCTCGGATCTTGGCCATCTTATAGATGTCCCTTTCGCCTTCCTTTGTGCCTAACCATTGGTAGAGGTCCTCATATGCCCGATCCCTTGCTTCACCAACAGCTCGCTTTGCAGCCTTCTTCGCCATCTTGTACTTCTCTATGTTGTCTGCACTCCTATCCAAGTATAGGCGTCTGAAGCAATCTTTCTTCTCTTTAATCGCCTTCTGGACATCATCATTCCACCACCAGGTATCCTTATCTTCGCTTCTCCTTCCCCTGGACACTCCAAACTCCTCCGAGGCCACCTTACGAATGCAACTCGCCATCTTCATCCACACATTGTCCGCATCCCCTCCTTCCTCCCAAGGGCCCTCCTTAATGACCCTCTCCTTGAACGCCTGAGCTACCTCCCCCTTGAGCTTCCATCACTTCGTTCTAGCGACTTTGGCACGCTTATCCTGCTGGACACGAATCCGAAAGCGGAAGTCAGCAACCACCAGCTTATGTTGGGGTACAACACTCTCTCTAGGTATCACCTTACAGTCTAGGCACGCACGCCTATCTTCTCTTCTCGAGAGGATGAAATCAATCTGGCTAGAGTGTTGGCCACTACTAAAAGTCACCAGATGTGATTCTCTCTTTCTAAAGAGGGTGTTAGCTACAATCATGTTGTAGGCTAGAGCAAAGATTAAGACATCTTCTCCTTCTTGATTCCTGATGCCATAGCCAAAGCCCCCATGCGCCCCTTCAAAACCTGTGTTAGATGTACCCACGTGGCCATTGAGGTCTCCTCCTATGAAGAGCTTCTCACCAATCGATACACTCCTAACCATGTCTTCTAGGCCTTCCCAGAACTCCCTCTTGGTGTTCTCATTGTGGCCTACTTGTGGGGCATACGCGCTGATAACATTGAGAACCAAGTCCTCAACTACCAGCTTGACCAGGATAATCCGGTCCCCACGTCTCTTGACGTCTACCACTCCATACTTGAGGCTCTTGTTGATCAAGATGCCTACGCCATTTCTGTTTGCAGTCGTCCCCGTGTACCACAGCTTGAAGCCGGTATCCTCCACCTCCTTCGCCTTCTGTCCTCTCCATTTGGTTTCTTGGACGCAAAGGATATCAACACCTCTCCTCACCGCTGCATCAACTAGCTCCCGAAGCTTCCCTGTCAGAGACCCTACGTTCCAGCTACCTAAGCGAATCCTCCTAGGCTCGGCTAGCTTCCTTACCCTTCGCACTCGTCGAGTCAAATGCGAAGACCCTTGCTCATTTTCCACTACATCCGGGCGCCGATGTAGCGCGCCACTAAGGATGCGACGACCCGATCCTCGCTCACTTGCCATCGTATCCGAATCAAGATACGGCGCACCACCTGGGGGGTGACGGCCCGGCCCTTGCTCATTTTTCACCACACCCGGGTTCCGATGTGGCGCGTCGCTGAGAGGGTTACGCCCCAACGAAATTGGGTTTCATCTCCATAAGAGTGGCTGAGTTTTAACGTTGGCTCGCCAAGCCTATCACAACCCTCCTCCTTTACCCGGGCTTGGGACCGGCTATGTTGAGACAACATAGGCGGAGTTGTAAACAAAATTGCCTATAATAATGAAAATTACATGTCCGCTTTTGTTTGATGTACCGGGTTGGATGTCCGGCTGCCATATCCGGACCCATACATGGACGTAGTGTGTCCAGTTTAAGGCACGCCGTTGGAGATGCCCTTATCACATAGTACATACTCTCGAATCATAATGACTGAAATTAGAATAGTTTTAAAATTTCTAGCCATCAATTTAATTTACAAACCACACTCCCTCACAATCCCTCCTCATGTGAGATCTGGCATGTCCTCCGCGTGAGATCATCTGACATCTCAGCCCGATCACTTATAATTTTGTTTACAGAGAATATTGGTTTGTGTTTTATATCTATGAAACAAGACAAGAGCCTGTTTCCGAGAATATATTCAGGTGGTGTGATGCGTATTTACCAAATGCATAAAGCTTTTAGTAGGAGTCAAACGATAACATGACATTACTCGTTTTTGGCTCAAAATAGTGATAGAAACAAAGTTTGACTGAAACTGTAGTTGTGTTTGCATTGGTGTTCAGTACATGGTACATATAGAGCTGCACCCAACAGTTTTTTTGCGAGGAAAAGTTTCGATCTATTCATCAACTGTTGAGGTGGTACAAAGATGCATCCAGCAGTTAAAAGAGTCGATCGTGTGCACGATCGTGAGTAATGCGGTACGTACAGGCAAAGACCAAGTCACAAGATAACTGAACATGACATGAATAATGCACACACTAACAACTACTCCCTCCGTTTCAAAATAGATGACTCAACTTTGTACTAGCTTTAGTGCAAAGTTTGTACAAAGTTGGGTCATCTATTTTAGAACGAAGGGAGTAGAACAGAAATGATAACCAATATATCTTTTTTAAAGCCGTATAACTGTGACGACAATGACGACTGGGGACATAGTGCTCTCACGGTCTCACCTGATTCCTGAAACAAGTGGACGTAACATTAGAAAAGCATCCTGGAAAGAAAATATTCCTTCATCGTCACATCGCCCACCACTCGCAGTGATTCCTTTCTGGATGAGAAGAGAAGGCTACTCCATGTCTCACTGTGTACCTTCATAATGCCACCAAAGCCCAATGGTCGACTCACCAGGTGTACAAGGATTGTGAAGAGGTCGCTCGGGTTACATGACGCCTGGGCGTCCAGTTTTCCGGATCATCTCGTCGAGAAAAGTCTCTCGCTCGGGTCCAGTGAGCCACCATCCGAAGCCGGGAGCATTACGTCGAACACCTTGCGGCCATGCGTCCACGCGAGAGCCGGCAGATGCCCCGACCCGTGCACACGCCGAGTGCGGAGTGCCGACGAGCGGAAAGGGTGAGGAGGCAGACGCACTCCGCCTACTACAGCGCCGGCCCGCCGGCCGCCGCCCTCCCTCTCCTCCGGTGCTCCCGGCCTCTCCTCCGGCGGCTGATATACTACACTCCAGAAATACAAAGTACTACTGGCCTGGGCCGACTACTGGCCCATCGGTTGTTTTCCCTGTACCAGGCCTTCCATTCGGCCCCTATCGAGGCAACACGAGGAGGAGGAGTCGGCTACACCGTATCAGTATAAGTATAGTACCACACCGCTTACGGAAGGGGATCCATACCTATTTATATACTGGTTTCCGGACAAGGTCTTCACCACTTGGCATGAGTGGTAAGCTATTTCAAAAACAATGAACAATAGATAATTGTGATTTCACCATGGCATGGTTCTCTCAAGGGTGAGCATACACCGACATGGTGTGCATAGCTTTTTTATTTTTAATTCCAAGTATATACCACTTTTTAATTTTTATGATATACTCAATACATTTGACTTTTTATTTCATTACGGACAATCTAGAGATTTTTTATTTTTTATTCCAAGTATATACGACTTTTTTTATTTTTAGGATATACTCAATACATTTGAATTTTTATGTCATTATAGACAATCTAGAGATTTTTTATTTTTTATTCCAAGTATATACGACTTATAGGAAAGTTCATGTGCACGCTCTATGATAAGAACTCTTCTAGAATAGACTACTCGAATATACATCAATTTCAATGTAGGTTTCTGGTGATGTTTTTAGATATGTTTTTTAGATATAGGAAAGAAGATGAATATATGTTGGGTTACATATGAGAGCTTAAAAATTGCATGGAATCTTGAGCTCAAGCGTTCGTGCTTTGGCGCGAACCATGTCTACGTCGTCAGATCTATTGTGTGTGCACCCTCGTGGTATGGGGCCGAATTGTTCTAGAATAGAATACTCGATAGATACATCAACTTCAATGTAGGTTTTCGAAGATGTTTTTCAAATATCAGAAAAAACATGAATATATGTTAGGTTATATATGGGATCTTCAAAAACTATGAGGAATCCATGCGCTAACATTCATGTTTCGCAACATGATCCATGTCTACACCATCAGATCTACTATAGCGTAGACTCGTAGGCTGGATGGCCTGGAAAGCTTTGATTTGATCACACATACTTGACATTGTGCCTTGATGCATTTTATCATTGACATTTACATACGTAAAATAGTGAATTCACACCTCACTTATCTATTTTGTGCAAACAACAGGAAAAAAATACAAATTCTGTATGGTTTATTTAGATCAGTATGCTTTGGCAGAACCTTTGTCATGTTTTTTTTATTGAATACCCAAACAAGAATGTGTGTACCGATTAATATGTATATACGAGCATGCTTTGGCACAACCTTTATACACCGACATGGTGTGTATACCTTTTTTTTATTTTTTATTCCAAGTATATACAACTTTTTTATTTTTATGATATACTCAATACATTTGACTTTTTATTTCATTATGGACAATCTAGAGATTTTTTATTTTTTATTCCAAGTATATACGACTTTTTTTATTTTTAGGATATACTCAATACATTTGAATTTTTATGTCATTACAGACAATCTAGAGATTTTTTTATTTTTTATTCCAAGTATATATGACTTATAGGAAAGTTCATGTGCACGCTCTATGATAAGAACTCTTCTAGAATAGACTACTCGAATATACATCAATTTCAATGTAGGTTTCTGGTGATGTTTTTTAGGCCTCTTTTGGTTCATAGGATAGGATTATCGTAGGAATAGGAATTTTGTAGGAAATGGGATGACATGTATCTCAAATCCTATGAATAGGAATAGGAAACAAGATGTCATTTGGTTGACACCAAAGGAATTTTTCCATTGAGTCTAGGCTCATTTTTATTTTCCTACGAAATGTGGAGGATAGGAACCAATCCTATGTAGGAATAGGAATCCATTCCTATGAACCAAAGGGCTCTAAAGGAAAAAAATCCTATAAGAATCCTATCCTCTAGAATTCCTATGAAATTCCTCCAAACCAAAGGAGGCCTTAGATATAGGAAAGAAGATGAATATATGTTGGGTTACATATGAGAGCTAAAAAATTGCATGGAATCTTGAGCTCAAGCGTTCGTGCTTTGGGGTGCGAACCATGTCTACGTCATCAGATCTATTGTGTGTGCACCCTCGTGTTATGGGGCCGAATTGTTCTAGAATAGAATACTCGATAGATACATCAACTTCAATGTAGGTTTTCGAAGATGTTTTTCAAATATCAGAAAAACATGAATATATGTTAGGTTATACATGGGATCTTCAAAAACTACGAGGAATTCATAGCGCTAACATTCGTGCTTCGCAACATGATCCATGTCTACACCATCAGATCTACTATAGCGCAGACTCGTAGGCTGGATGGCCTGGAAAGCTTTGATTTGATCACACATACTTGACATTGTGCCTTGATGCATTTTATCATTGACATTTACATATGTAAAATAGTGAATTCACACCTCACTTATCTATTTTGTGCAAACAACAGGAAAAAAATACAAATTCTGGATGGTTTATTTAGATCAGTATGCTTTGGCAGAACCTTTTGTTGGAAATATGCCCTAGAGGCAATAATAAAATGGTTATTATTATATTTCCTTGTTCATGATAATTGTCTATTGTTCATGCTATAATTGTGTTATCCGAAAACCGTAATACATGTGTGAATACATAGACCACAACATGTCCCTAGTGAGCCTCTAGTTGACTAGCTCGTTGATCAATAGATGGTTACGGTTTCCTGACCATGGACATTGGATGTCGTTGATAACGGGATCACATCATTAGGAGAATGATGTGATGGACAAGACCCAATCCTAAGCATAGCACAAGATCGTGTACTTCGTTTGCTAGAGCTTTTCCAAATGTCAAGTATCATTTCCTTAGACCATGAGATTGTGCAACTCCCGGATACCATAGGAGTGCTTTGGGTGTGCCAAACGTCACAACGTAACTGGGTGGCTATAAAGGTGCACTACGGGTATCTCTGAAAGTGTCTGTTGGGTTGGCACGAATCGAGACTGGGATTTGTCACTCCGTATGACGGAGAGGTATCTCTGGGCCCACTCGGTAATGCATCATCATAATGAGCTCAATGTGACCAAGTGTTTGGTCACGGGATCGTGCATTACGGTACGAGTAAAGTGACTTGCCGGTAACGAGATTGAACAAGGTATTGGGATACCGACGATCGAATCTCGGGCAAGTAACGTAACAAAGGGAATTGTATACGGGATTGATTGAATCCTCGACATCGTGGTTCATCCGATGAGATCATCGTGGAACATGTGGGAGCCAACATGGGTATCCAGATCCCGCTGTTGGTTATTGACCGGAGAGTCGTCTCGGTCATGTCTGCATGTCTCCCGAACCCGTAGGGTCTACACACTTAAGGTTCGGTGACGCTAGAGTTGTAGAGATATTAGTATGCGGTAAACCGAAAGTTGCTCGGAGTCCCGGATGAGATCCCGGATGTCACGAGGAGTTCCGGAATGGTCCGGAGGTAAAGATTTATATATGGGAAGTCCTATTTTGGCCACCGGAAAATGTTCGGGATTTTTCGGTATTGTACCGGGAAGGTTCTAGAAGGTTCCGAAGTGGGGCCCACCTGCATGGGGGGACCCACATGAACGTGGGTAGCGGGGGCAAGGCCCCACACCCCTGGTCAAGGCGCACCAAGATCCCACCTTAGAAGTAATAAGATCATATCCCGAAGGGATAAGATCAAGATCCCTAAAAGGGGGGGGGTAACAATCGGTGAGGAAGGAAAATGATGCGATTTCTTTCCCCCCACCTTTGCCAACGCCCCAATGGACTTGGAGGGCAAGAAACCAGCCCCCTCCACCCCTATATATAGTGGGGAGGCGCATGGGAGCAGCACCCCAAGCCCTGGCGCCTCCCTCCCTCCCGTGACACCTCTTCCTCCCCGCTTGCGCTTGGCGAAGCCCTGCCGGGATCCCGCTACTTCTACCACCACGCCGTCGTGCTGCTGGATCTCCATCAACTTCTCCTCCCCCCTTGCTGGATCAAGAAGGAGGAGATGTCCCCACTCCGTACGTGTGTTGAACGCAGAGGTGCCGTCCGTTCGGCGCTAGGATCATCGGTGATTTGGATCACGACGAGTACGACTCCATCAACCCCGTTCTCTTGAACGCTTCCGCGCACGATCTACAAGGGTATGTAGATGCACTCCCCTCTCTCTCGTTGCTAGATGACTCCATAGATTGATCTTGGTGACACGTAGAAAATTTTCAATTTCTGCAACGATCCCCAACAGTGGCATCATGAGTCAGGTTTATGCGTAGATTCTATGCACGAGTAGAACACAAAGTAGTTGTGGGCGACGATTTGTTCAATTTGCTTACCGTTACTAGTCTTATCTTGATTCGGCGGCATTGTGGGATGAAGCGGCCCGGACCGACCTTACACGTACTCTTACGTGAGACAGGTTCCACCGACTGACATGCACTTGATGCATAAGGTGGCTAGCGGGTGTCTGTCTCTCCCACTTTAGTCGGATCGGATTCGATGAAAAGGGTCCTTATGAAGGGTAAATAGCAATTGGCATATCACCGTTGTGGCTTTTGCGTAGGTAAGAAACGTTCTTGCTAGAAACCCATAGCAGCCATGTAAAACATGCAACAACAATTAGAGGACGTCTAACTTGTTTTTGCAGGGTATGCTATGTGATGTGATACGGCCAAAAGGATGTGATGAATGATATATGTGATGTATGAGATTGATCATGTTCTTGTAATAGGAATCACGACTTGCATGTCGATGAGTATGACAACCGGCAGGAGCCATAGGAGTTGTCTTAATTTATTGTGTGACATGCGTGTCAATGAAAACGCCATGTAATTACTTTACTTTATTGCTAACCGTTAGCCATAGTAGTAGAAGTAATAGTTGGCGAGACAACTTCATGAAGACACGATGATGGAGATCATGATGATGGAGATCATGGTGTCATGCCGGTGACGAAGGTGATCATGCCGTGCCTCGAAGATGGAGATCAAAAGGTGCAAGATGATATTGGCCATATCATGTCACTTTATGATTTGCATGTGATGTCTGTCATGTTTACATCTTATTTGCTTAGAACGACGGTAGCATAAATAAGATGATCCCTCACTAAAATTTCAAGAAATGTGTTCCCCCTAACTGTGCACCGTTGCGAAGGTTCGTTGTTTCGAAGCACCACGTGATGATCGGGTGTGATAGATTCTAACGTTCGCATACAACGGGTGTTGACGAGCCTAGCATGTACAGACATGGCCTCGGAACACATGCGAAACACTTAGGTTGACTTGACGAGCCTATCATGTACAGACATGGCCTCGGAACACAAGAGATCGAAAGGTCGAACATGAGTCGTATAGTAGATGCGATCAACATGGAGATGTTCACCGTTGATGACTAGTCCGTCTCACGTGATGATCGGACATGGCCTAGTCGATTCGGATCATGTATCACTTAGATGACTAGAGGGATGTCTATCTAAGTGGGAGTTCTTTAAATAATTTGATTAATTGAACTCATTGTCATGAACATAGTCTAAATTGTCTTTGCAAATTAAGTTGCAGATCAATAGCTCGTGCTTAAGCTCCCTGTTTTAATACGTTCCTAGAGAAAGACTAAGTTGAAAGTTATTGTGAGCAATTGTGCGGACTAGGGCCGTAGTCTGAGGATTGTCCTCACTGCCACAGAAGGCTTCTGTCCTTGATGCACCGCTCGGTGTGCCAACCCCTCTAGCGTCGTCTGTGGATGTTGTGAACATCTGGCAGACACGTTCTGATGACTACTTGATAGTTTAGTGCGCCATCCTTTACGGCTTAGAGTCGGGGCTCCAAAAGCGTTTTGAACGCCATGGAACATATGAGATATTCCAAGAGCTAAAATTGGTATTTCAGGCTCATGCCCATGTTGAGAGGTTTGAGACCTCTGACAAGATCTTTGCCTACAAGATGGAGGAGAATAGCTCAGCCAGTGAGCATGTGCTCAGAATGTCTGGGTACTTCAATCGCTTGAATCAAGTGGGAGTTAATCTTCTAGATAAGAGATTGATTGACAAAGTTCTCCAGTCGCTATCACCAAGCTACTAGAACTTAGTGATGAACTATAACATGCAGGGGATTGAGATGATCCCGGAGCAGTTCGCGGTAGGCCGCGGAAGTAGAAATGAAGAAGGAGCATCAAGTGTTGATGGTTAACAAGACCACTAGTTTCAAAGAAGGGAAAGGGCAAGTAGGGAAACTTCATGAATGGCAAGCCAGTTGCCGCTCCAATGAAGAAACCCAAGAACCCAAACCCGAGACGAAGTGCTTCTATTAGGGGAACTGTCACTGGTAGCGGAACTGCCTCAAATACTTGGTAGATAAGAAGGCTGGCAACTTCAACAAAAGTATATTTGATATATGTGTTATTGATGTGTACCTTACTAGTACTCCTAGTAGCACATGGGTATTAGATACCGGTTCAGTTGCTAAGATTGGTAACTCGAAACAAAAGCTACGGAATAAACGGAGACTAGCTAGGGGCGAGGTGACGATGCGTGTTGGAAGTGTTTCCAAGGTTGATGTGATCACCATCGCACGCTCCCTCTACCTTCCAGATTAGTGTTGAACCTAGATAAATGTTATTTGCATTGGTGTCTGCGTTGAGCATGAACATGATTAGATCATATTTATTGCAATGCGGTTATCCATTTAAGTCAGAGAATAATGGTTATTCTGTTTACATGAATAACACCTTCTATGGTCATGCACCCCATGTGAATGGTTTATTGAATCTCGATCGTGGTGATACACATGTTCATAACATTGATGCCAAAAGATTTAGAGTTGATAATGATAGTACCACTTTTGTGGCACTGCCGCTTAAGGTCATATTGGTGTAAAGCGCATGAAGAACCTCCATGCCGATGGAGTTTTGGAGTCACTTGATTTTGAATCACTTGACACATGCGAGCCATGCCTCATTGGCAAGATGACTAAAACCCCGTTTTCTGGAACAATGGAACGGGCAAGTGACTTGTTGGAAATCATACATGCTGATGTGTGCGATCCGATGAGTGTTGACGCGTGCGGTGGATATCGTTATTTTCTCACCTTCACCAATGAATTGAGTAGATATGGGTATATTTACTTAATGAAGCATAAGTCTGAAACGTTTGAAAAGTTCAAGCAATTTCAGAGTGAAGTTGAGAATCATCATAACAAGAAGATCAAGTTCCTGCGATCTGATCAAGGGAAAAGTATCTGAGTTGTGAGTTTGGCAATCACTAAAGACAAGGTGGAATCGTTTCACAGTTGACGCCACCTGGAACACCATGGAGTAATGGTGTGTCCGAGCATCATAGTCACACCCTATTGGTTATGGTGCGATCTATGATATCTCTTACCGATCTACCGCTATCGTTTTGGGGTTATGCATTAGAGACAGCTACAATCACTTTAAATAGGGCACCATCTAAGTCCGTGGAGACGACACCGTATGAACTATGGTTTGGCAAGAAACCTAAGTTGTTGTTTCTTAAGGTTTGGGGCTACAATGCTTATCTCGATAGGCTTCGGCCAGAAAAGCTCGAACCCAAAGCGGAAAATTGTGTCTTCATAGAATACCCAAACAAGACGATTGGGTATACCTTCTATCTCAGATCTGAGGGCAAATTGTTTATCTCTATGAACAGGTCCTTTGTCGAGAAAGAGTTTCTCTCGAAAGAATTGAGTGGGAGGAAGATAGAACTTGATGAGGTTGTTGAACCTTCACTTCAATCAGAGAATAGCGCAGCACAGAAAGATGTTTCTGTGGCACTTGCCTCAGTTGAAGAGAAAGCTAATGATGATGATCATGGAGCTTCAGATCAAGTTACTATCAAACCTCGTAGGTCGACAAGGGTGTATACAACTTCTGAGTGGTCACCCTGTCTTAAAGGTCATGTTGTTGGACAATGATGAACCTATGAGCTATGGAGAAGCGATGGTGGGCCCAGATTCCAACAAATGGCTAGGAGCCATGAAATCCGAGATAGGATCCATGTATGAGAACAAAGTATGTACTTTGGTGGACTTGCCCAATGATCGGCAAGCCATTAAGAATAACTGGATCTTTAAGAAGAAGACAAACGCTGATGGTAATGTCACCATTTATGAAGCTCGACTTGTCTCAATGAAGTTTCCGACAAGTTCAAGGAGTTGACTGTGATGAGACTCTCTGAATCATAGCGATGCTAAAGTCTGTTAGAATTATGTTAGCAGTTGCTGAATTTTCATTTACGAAATCTGGCAGATGGATGTCAAAACAAAAGTTTCCTTGACGGTTTCCGTGAGGAAAGGCTGTATGTGATACAACCAGAAAGTTTTTATCGATCCTAAGGATGCTAAAAGGTATGCAAGCTCCAGCTATCCCTCTATGGACTGGAGCAAGCATCTCGGAGTTGGAACATACGCTTTGATGAGGTGATCAAAGTTTTTGGGTTTATACAAAGTTTGCAAGAAACTTGTATTTACAAGAAAGTGAGTGGGAGCACTACAACATTTCTGATAAGTATATGTGAATGACATATTGTTGATCGGAAATGATGTAGAATTTCTGGAAAACAAAAAGGGTTGTTTGAATGGAGTTTTTCAAAGGAAGACCTTGGTAAAACTGCTTACATATTGGGTATCAAGATCTATAGAGATAGATCAAGACGCCTGATAAGACTTTCACAGAACACATACCTTGACATGATCTTGAAGGAGTTCAAGATGGATCAGTCAAAGAAGGAGTTCTTGCCTGAGTTGTAAGGTGTGAAGTTAAGACTTAAAGCTCGACCACGGCAGAAGAAAGAGAAAGGACGAAGGTCGTCCCCTATGCCTTAGCCATAGGCTCTATACGATATGCCATGCTGTGTACCGCGATATGCCTTGCCACGTGTCTGGCAAGGGGGTATAAGAATGATCCAGGAGTGGATCATTGGACAGCGGTCAAAATTGTCCTTGGGAATAAGGAAATGTTTTCTCGATTGTGGAGGTGATGAAGAATTCGGCGTAAAGGGTTACGTCGATGCAAGCTTTAACACCAAGCCGGATGACTCTGAATAGCAAACCGGATACGTATAATGGAGCAACCATTTCGAATAGCTCCAAGTGGAGCATAGTAGCTACATCTACAATATGAAATAGAGATTTGCGAAGTACACACAGATCTGAATGTTGCACACCCGTTGACTAAAACCTCTCTCACAAGCAGAACATGATCAAACCCTAGAACTCATCGAGTCTTAATCACATGATGATGTGAACTAGATTATTAACTCTAGTAAACTCTTTGGGTGTAGTCACATGGCGATGTGGACTATGAGTGTTAATCACATGGCGATGTGAACTAGATTATTGACTCTAGTGCAAGTGGGAGACTGTTGGAAATATGCCCTAGAGGCAATAATAAAATGGTTATTATTATATTTCCTTGTTCATGATAATTTTCTATTGTTCATGCTATAATTGTGTTATCCGGAAACCGTAATACATGTGTGAATACATAGACCACAACATGTCCCTAGTGAGCCTCTAGTTGACTAGCTCATTGATCAATAGATGGTTATGGTTTGCTGACCATGGACATTGGATGTCGTTGATAACGGGATCACATCATTAGGAGAATGATGTGATGGACAAGACCCAATCCTAAGCATAGCACAAGATCGTGTACTTCGTTTGCTAGAGCTTTTCCAAATGTCAAGTATCATTTCCTTAGACCATGAGATTGTGCAACTCCCGGATACCATAGGAGTGCTTTGGGTGTGCCAAACGTCACAACGTAACTGGGTGGCTATAAAGGTGCACTACGGGTATCTCCGAAAGTGTCTGTTGGGTTGGCACGAATCGAGACTGAGATTTGTCACTCCGTATGACGGAGAGGTATCTCTGGGCCCACTCGGTAATGCATGATCGTAATGAGCTCAATGTGACCAAGTGTTTGGTCACGAGATCATGCATTACGGTACGAGTAAAGTGACTTGCCGGTAATGAGATTGAACAAGGTATTGGGATACCGACGATCGAATCTCGGGCAAGTAATGTATCGATTGACAAAGGGAATTGTATACGGGATTGATTGGATCCTCGACATCGTGGTTCATCCGATGAGATCATCATGGAACATGTGGGAGCCAACATGGGTATCCAGATCCCGCTGTTGGTTATTGACCGGAGAGTCGTCTCGGTCATGTCTGCATGTCTCCCGAACCCGTAGGGTCTACACACTTAAGGTTCGGTGACGCTAGAGTTGTAGAGATATTAGTATGCGGTAAACCGAAAGTTGTTCGGAGTCCCGGATGAGATCCCGGACGTCACGAGGAGTTCCGGAATGGTCCGGAGGTAAAGATTTATATATGGGAAGTCCTATTTTGGCCACCGGAAAATGTTCGGGATTTTTCGGTATTGTATCGGGAAGGTTCTAGAAGGTTCCGAAGTGGGGCCCACCTGCATGGGGGGACCCACATGAACGTGGGTAGTGGGGGCAAGGCCCCACACCCCTGGTCAAGGCGCACCAAGATCCCACCTTAGAAGGAATAAGATCATATCCCGAAGGGATAAGATCAAGATCCCTAAAAAGGGGGGATAACAATCGGTGGGGAAGGGAAATGATGGGATTTCTTTCCCCCCACCTTTGCCAACGCCCCAATGGACTTGGAGGGCAAGAAACCAGCCCCCTCCACCCCTATATATAGTGAGGAGGCGCATGGGAGCAGCACCCCAAGCCCTGGCGCCTCCCTCCCTCCCGTGACACCTCTTCCTCCCCGCTTGCGCTTGGCGAAGCCCTGCCGGGATCCCGCTACTTCCACCACCACGCCGTCGTGCTGCTGGATCTCCATCAACTTCTCCTCCCCCCTTGCTGGATCAAGAAGGAGGAGACATCCCCGCTCCGTACGTGTGTTGAACGCGGAGGTGCCGTCCGTTCGGCGCTAGGATCATCGATGATTTGGATCACGACGAGTACGACTCCATCAACCCCGTTCTCTTGAACGCTTCCGCGCGCGATCTACAAGGGTATGTAGATGCACTCCCCTCTCTCTCGTTGCTAGATGACTCCATAGATTGATCTTGGTGACACGTAGAAAATTTTAAATTTCTGCAACGATCCCCAACACCTTTGTCATGTTTTTTTATTAAATACCCCAAACAAGAATGTGTGTACCAATTAATATGTATATATGAGCATGCTTTGGCACAACCTTTATACAGCGACATGGTGTGCATATCTTTTTCTTATTTTTTATTCCAAGCATATACCACTTTTTTATTTTTATGATATACTCAATACATTAGACATTTTATTTCATTATGGACAATCTAGAGATTTTTTATTTTTTATTCCAAGTATATACGACTTTTTTTATTTTTAGGATATACTCAATACATTTGAATTTTTATGTCATTACAGACAATCTAGAGATTTTTTTATTTTTTATTCCAAGTATATACGAATTATAGGAAAGTTCATGTGCACGCTCTATGATAAGAACTCTTCTAGAATAGACTACTCGAATATACATCAATTTCAATGTAGGTTTCTGGTGATGTTTTTTTGATATTGTTGGAAATATGCCCTAGAGGCAATAATAAATTGGTTATTATTATATTTCCTTGTTCATGATAATCGTTTATTATCCATGCTAGAATTGTATTGATAGGAAACTCAGATACATGTGTGAATACATAGACAACACCATGTCCCTAGTAAGCCTCTAGTTGACTAGCTCGTTGATCAATGGATGGTTACGGTTTCCTGACCATGGACATTGGATGTCGTTGATAACGGGATCACATCATTAGGAGAATGGTGTGATGGACAAGACCCAATCCTAAGCCTAGCACAAGATCGTGTAGTTCGTTTGCTCAGAGCTTTTCTAATGTCAAGTATCATTTCCTTAGACCATGAGATTGTGCAACTCCCGGATACCGTAGGAATGCTTTGGGTGTACCAAACGTCACAACGTAACTGGGTGGCTATAAAGGTGCACTACGGGTATCTCCGAAAGTGTCTGTTGGGTTGGCACGAATCGAGACTGGGATTTGTCACTCCGTGTAAACGGAGAGGTATCTCTGGGCCCACTCGGTAGGACATCATCATAATGTGCACAATGTGACCAAGGAGTTGATCACGGGATGATGTGAGTTACGGAACGAGTAAAGAGACTTGCCGGTAACGAGATTGAACAAGGTATAGGGATACCGACGATCGAATCTCGGGCAAGTAACATACCGATAGACAAAGGGAATTGTGTACGGGATTGATTGAATCCTCGACATCGTGGTTCATCCGATGAGATCATCGAGGAGCATGTGGGAGCCAACATGGGTATCCAGATCCCGCTGTTGGTTATTGACCGGAGAGTCGTCTCGGTCATGTCTGCATGTCTCCCGAACCCGTAGGGTCTACACACTTAAGGTTCGGTGACGCTAGGGTTGTAGAGATATTAGTATGCGGTAACCCGAAAGTTGTTCGGAGTCCCGGATGAGATCCCGGACGTCACGAGGAGTTCCGGAATGGTCCGGAGGTAAAGATTTATATATGGGAAGTCTTATTTTGGTCGCCGGAAAAGTTTCGCACTTTATCGGTATTGTACCGGGAGTGCCGAAAGGGGTCCGGGGGTCCACCAAGGGGTCCACCAGCCCCGGGGGGGGCACATGGGCTGTCGGGGGTGCGCCTTGGCCTATATGGGCCAAGGGAACCAGCCCCAAGAGGCCCATGCGCCAAGAGATAAGATAAAGGGAGAGTCCTAAAGGGGGAAGGCACCTCCGAGGTGCCTTGGGGAGGATGGACTCCTCCCTGGCCGCACCCTTCCTTGGAGGAAGGGACAAGGCTGCGCCCCCCCTCTCCCTTGGCCCTATATATAGTGGGGGGAGGGAGGGCAGCAGCAATCCAAGCCCTAGCGCCTCCCTCTCCCTCCCGTGACACCTCTTCCTCCCCGCTTGCGCTTGGCGAAGCCCTGCCGGGATCCCGCTACTTCCACCACCACGCCGTCGTGCTGCTGGATCTCCATCAACCTCTCCTCCCCCCTTGCTGGATCAAGAAGGAGGAGACGTCGCTGCTCCGTACGTGTGTTGAACGCGGAGGTGCCGTCCGTTCGGCGCTAGGATCATCGGTGATTTGGATCACGACGAGTACGACTCCATCAACCCCGTTCTCTTGAACGCTTCCGCTCGCGATCTACAAGGGTATGTAGATGCACTCCTTTCCCTCTCGTTTCTAGTAAACTCCATAGATTGATCTTGGTGGCGTTCCCCAACAGTGGTATCAGAGCCAGGTTTATGCATAGTTTCTATGCACGAGTAGAACACAAAGTAGTTGTGGGCGTCGATGTTGCCAATTCTTCTTGCCGCTACTAGTCTTATCTTGATTCGGCGGCATCGTGGGATGAAGCGGCCCGGACCGACCTTACACGTACTCTTACGTGAGACAGGTTCCACCGACTGACATGCACTAGTTGCATAAGGTGGCTAGCGGGTGTCTGTCTCTCCCACTTTAGTCGGATCGGATTCGATGAAAAGGGTCCTTATGAAGGGTAAATAGAAATTGGCATATCACGTTGTGGCTTTTGCGTAGGTAAGAAACGTTCTTGCTAGAATCCCATAGCAGCCACGTAAAACATGCAACAACAATTAGAGGACGTCTAACTTGTTTTTGCAGGATATGCTATGTGATGTGATATGGCCAGAAGATATGATGAATGATATATGTGATGTATGAGATTGATCATATTCTTGTAATAGGGATCACGACTTGCATGTCGATGAGTATGACAACCGGCAGGAGCCATAGGAGTTGTCTTTATTTTTTTTGTATGACCTGCGAGTCATTGAATAACGCCATGTAAATTACTTTACTTTATTGCTAAGCACGTTAGCCATAGAAGTAGAAGTAATCGTTGGCGTGACAACTTCATAAAGACACAATGATGGAGATCATGATGATGGAGATCATGGTGTCATGCCGGTGACAAAGATGATCATGGTGCCCCGAAGATGGAGATCAAAGGAGCAAAATGATATTGGCCATATCATGTCACTATTTGATTGCATGTGATGTTTATCATGTTATGCATCTTATTTGCTTAGAACGATGGTAGTAAGTAAGATGATCCCTCACTAAAATTTCAAGAGACGTGTTCCCCCTAACTGTGCACCGTTGTGAAGGTGCGTTGTTTCAAAGCACCACGTGATGATCGGGTGTGATAGATTCTAACGTTCGAATACAGCGGGTGTTGACGAGCCTAGCATGTACAGACATGGCCTCGGAACACATGCGAAACACTTAGGTTGACTTGACGAGCCTAGCATGTACAGACATGGCCTCGGAACACAAGAGACCGAAAGGTCGAACATGAGTCGTATAGCAGATACGATCAACATGGAGATGTTCACCGATGATGACTAGTCCGTCTCACGTGATGATCGGACACGGCCTAGTTTGACTCGGATCATGTATCACTTAGATGACTAGAGGGATGTCTATCTGAGTGGGAGTTCATTAATCAGATGAACTTCATTATCATGAACATAGTCAAAAGGTCTTTGCAAATTATGTCATACGCTTTAGTTCTACTGTTTAAGATATGTTCCTAGAGAAAATTTAGTTGAAAGTTGGTAGTAGCAATTATGCGGACTGGGTCCGTAAACTGAGGATTGTCCTCATTGCTGCACAGAAGGCTTATGTCCTTAATGCACCGCTCGGTGTGCTGAACCTCAGCGTCGTCTGTAGATGTTGCGAAACATCTGACATACACGTTTTGATGACTACGTGATAGTTCAGTGCGTAATGCTAACGGTTTAGAATTGTGGCACCAAAGACGGTTTTTGAAACGTCGCAGAACATATGAGATGTTACGAAGACTGAAATTGGGATTTCAGACTAGTGCCCACGTCAAGAGGTATGAGACCTCTGACAAGTTTCTTAAGCCTGCAAACTAAGGGAGAAAAGCTCAATCGTTCAGCATGTGCTCAGATTGTCTGAGTGCCACAATCACTTGAATCGAGTGGGAGTTAATCTCCCAGATGAGATAGTGATGGTTCTCCATAGTCACTGCCACCAAGCTAGTAGAGCTTCGTGATGAACTATAACATATCAGGGATAGTTATGATGATCCTTGAGCAACTCGCGATGTTTGACACCGCGAAAGTAGAAATCAAGAAGGAGCATCAATTGTTGATGGTTAGTAAAACCACTAGTTTCTAGAAGGGCAAGGGCAAAAGGGATACTTCATGAAACAGCAAATCATTTGCTGCTCTAGTGAAGAATCCCAAGGTTGAACCCAAACCCGAGACTAAGTGCTTCTGTAATGAGGGGAACGGTCACTGAAGCAGTACTACCCTAGATACTTGGTAGATGAGAAGGCAGGCAAGGTCGTCAGAAGTATATTGGATATACGTTATATGAATGTGTACTTTACTAGTACTCCTAGCAGCACCAGGGTATTAGATACCGGTTCGGTTGCTAAGTGTTAGTAACTCAAAATAAAAGCTGCGGAATAAATGGAGACTAGCTAAAGGTGAGATGACGATGTGTATTGGAAGTGTTTCCAAGGTTGATGTGATCAAGCGTCGCATGCTCCCTCTACCATCGAGATTGGTATTAAACCTAAATAATTGTTATTTGGTGTTTGGTGTTGAGCATAAACATGATTGGATTATGTTTATCGCAATACGGTTATTCATCTAAGGAGAATAATGGTTACTCTGTTCATTTGAATAATACCTTCAATGGTCTTGCACCTAAAATGAATCTCGATCGCAGTGATACACATGTTCATGCCAAAAGATATAAGATAGTAATGATAGTACCACATACTTGTGGCACTGCCACATGAGTCATATTGGTATAGAATGCATGAAGAAGCTCCATGTAGATGGATCTTTGGACTCACTCGTTTTTGAAAAGATTGAGACATGCGAACCATGTCTATTGGTATATATGCATGAAGAAACTCCATGTAGATGGATCGTTTGGACTCACTTGATTTTGAATCAGATGAGACATGCAATCATACCACATGGGCAAGATGACTGAAAGGCCTCGTTTTCAGTAAGATGGAACAAGAGAGCAACTTGTTGGAAGTAATACATTTTGATGTATGCAGTCCAATGAGTGTTGAGGCATGTAGTGGATATCATTATGTTCTTACTTCACAGATGATTTGAGTAGATGTTGAGTGTATTTACTTGATGAAACACAAGTCTGAATTATTGAAAGGTTCAAGTAATTTCAGAGTGAAGTTGAAGATCGTCGTGACAAGAGGATAAAATGTCTGTGATATGATCATAGAGATGAGTATCTGAGTTACGAGTTTGGCACACAATTAAGACATTTTGGAAAGTGTTTCACAACTAATACCGCCTGGAACATCACAGTGTGATGGTGTGTCCGAACATCATAACTGCACCCTATAGGATATGGTGCATACCATGATGTCTCTTATCGAATTACCACTATCGTTTATGGGTTAGGCATTAGAGATAACCGCATTCACTTTAAAAGGGGCACCACGCAATTCCGTTGAGACGACACCGTTTAGAGAAACCTAAGTTGTCGTTTCTTAAAAGTTTGGGGCTGCGACGCTTATGTGAAAAAATTTCAGGCTGATAAGCTCGAACCCAAAGCGGATAAATGCATCTTCATAGAATACCCAAAACAGTTGGGTGTACCTCCTATTTCAGATCTGGAAGCAAAAGTAATTGCTTCTAGAAACGAGTCCTTTCTCGAGGAAAAGTTTCTCTCGGAAAGAATTGAGTGGGAGGATGGTGGAGACTTGATAAGGTTATTGAACCGTCACCTCAACTAGTGTGTAGCAGGGCACAGGAAGTTGTTCCTGTGGCACCTACACCAATTGAAGTGGAAGCTTATGATAGTGATCATGAAACTTCGGATCAAGTCACCACCAAACCTCGTAGGACGACGAGGATGCGTAATACTTCAGAGTAGTACGTGATCCTGCCTTGGAAGTCATGTTGTTGGACAACGATGAACCTATGAGCTATGGAGAAGCGATGGTGGGCCCATATTCCGACAAATGGTTAGAAGCCATGAAATCCGAGATAAATGGATCTTTGAGAAGAAGACGGACGTGGACGGTAATGTTACCGTCTATGAAGCTCGACTTGTGGCAAAGAGTTTTTTCACAAGTTCAAGCAGTTGACTACGATGAGATTTTCTCATCCGTAGCGATGCTTAAGTCCATCGGAATCATGTTAGCATTAGCTGCATTTATGAAATCTGGCAGATGGATGTCAAAACAAGTTTCCTTACCAGTTTTCGTAAGGAAAGGTTGTATGTGATACAATCAGAAAGGTTTTGTCCTAAGGATGCTAAAAGGTATGCTAGCTCCAGCGATCCTTCCATGGACTAGAGCAAGCATCTCGGAGTCAGAATATACGCTTTGATGGAGTGATCAAAGTTTTTGGGTTTATACAAAGTTTGTTAGAAACTTGTATTTACAATAAAGTGAGTGGGAGCGCTACAACATTTCTGATAAGTATATGTGAATATTGTTGATCCAAAATGATGTAAAAATTTCTGGAAAGCATAAAGGGTTGTTTGAAAGGAGTTTTTCAAAGGAAGACCTGGATAAAGCTGCTTACATATTGGGCATCAAGATCTATAGAGATAGATCAAGACGCCTGATGATACTTTCAAAGAACGCACACCTTGACATGATTTTGAAAGAGTTCAAAATAGATCAGCAAAGAAGGAGTTCTTGGCTGTGTTACAAGGTGTGAGTATTGAGTAAGACTCAAGACCTGACCACAGCAGAAGAGAGAGAAAGGACGAAGGTCGTCCCCTATGCTTTAGACGCAGGCTCTACAGTATGCTATGCTGTGTACCGCACATGAAGTGTGCCTTGCCATGAGTTGGTCAAGGGGTACAATAGTGATCCGGGAATGGATCACATGACAGCGGTCGAACTTATCCTTAGTATCAAGTGGACTAAGGAATTTTCTCGATTATGGAGGTGAAAAGGAGTTCGTCGTAAAGGGTTACGTCGATGCGAACTTTGACACTAATCCGGATGGCTCTGAGTAGTAAACCGGATTCGTATAGTAGAGCAGTTATTTGAAATGGCTCCAAGTAGCGTGTGGTAGCATCCACAAGATGACATAGATATTCGTAAAGCACACACGGATCTGAAAGGTTCAGACCCGTTGACTAATAACCTCTCTCACAAGCATAACATGATCAAACCAGAACTCATTGAGTGTTAATCACATAGAGATGTGAACTAGATTGTTGACTCTAGTAAACTCTTTGGATGTTGGTCACATGGTGATGTGACCTGTGAGTGTTAATCACATGGTGATGTGAACTAGATTATTGACTCTAGTGCAAGTGGGAGACTGTTGGAAATATGCCCTAGAGGCAATAATAAATTGGTTATTATTATATTTCCTTGTTCATGATAATCGTTTATTATCCATGCTAGAATTGTATTGATAGGAAACTCAGATACATGTGTGGATACATAGACAACACCATGTCCCTAGTAAGCCTCTAGTTGACTAGCTCGTTGATCAATGGATGGTTACGGTTTCCTGACCATGGACATTGGATGTCGTTGATAACGGGATCACATCATTAGGAGAATGGTGTGATGGACAAGACCCAATCCTAAGCCTAGCACAAGATCATGTAGTTCGTTTGCTCAGAGCTTTTCTAATGTCAAGTATCATTTCCTTAGACCATGAGATTGTGCAACTCCCGGATACCGTAGGAATGCTTTGGGTGTACCAAACGTCACAACGTAACTGGGTGGCTATAAAGGTGCACTATAGGTATCTCCGAAAGTGTCTGTTGGGTTGGCACGAATCGAGACTGGGATTTGTCACTCCGTGTAAACAGAGAGGTATCTCTGGGCCCACTCGGTAGGACATCATCATAATGTGCACAATGTGACCAAGGAGTTGATCACAGGATGATGTGAGTTACGGAACGAGTAAAGAGACTTGCCGGTAACGAGATTGAACAAGGTATAGGGATACCGACGATCGAATCTCGGGCAAGTAACATACCGATAGACAAAGGGAATTGTGTACGGGATTGATTGAATCCTCGACATCGTGGTTCATCCGATGGGATCATCGAGGAGCATGTGGGAGCCAACATGGGTATCCAGATCCCGCTGTTGGTTATTGACCGGAGAGTCGTCTCGGTCATGTCTGCATGTCTCCCGAACCCGTAGGGTCTACACACTTAAGGTTCGGTGACGCTAGGGTTGTAGAGATATTAGTATGCGGTAACCCGAAAGTTGTTCGGAGTCCCGGATGAGATCCCGGACGTCACGAGGAGTTCCGGAATGGTCCGGAGGTAAAGATTTATATATGGGAAGTCTTATTTTGGTCGCCGGAAAAGTTTCGCACTTTATCGGTGTTGTACCGGGAGTGCCGAAAGGAGTCCGGGGGTCCACCAAGGGGTCCACCAGCCCCGGGGGGGCACATGGGCTGTGGGGGGTGCGCCTTGGCCTATATGGGCCAAGGGAACCAGCCCCAAGAGGCCCATGCGCCAAGAGATAAGATAAAGGGAGAGTCCTAAAGGGGGAAGGCACCTCCGAGGTGCCTTGGGGAGGATGGACTCCTCCCTGGCCGCACCCTTCCTTGGAGGAAGGGCCAAGGCTGCGCCCCCCCTCCCTTGGCCCTATATATAATGGGGGGGAGGGAGGGCAGCAGCAATCCAAGCCCTGGCGCCTCCCTCTCCCTCCCGTGACACCTCTTCCTCCCCGCTTGCGCTTGGCGAAGCCCTACCGGGATCCCGCTACTTCCACCACCACGCCGTCGTGCTGCTGGATCTCCATCAACCTCTCCTCCCCCCTTGCTGGATCAAGAAGGAGGAGACGTCGCTGCTCCGTACGTGTGTTGAACGCGGAGGTGCCGTCCGTTCGGCGCTAGGATCATCGGTGATTTGGATCACGACGAGTACGACTCCATCAACCCCGTTCTCTTGAACGCTTCCGCTCGCGATCTACAAGGGTATGTAGATGCACTCCTTTCCCTCTCGTTGCTAGTAAACTCCATAGATTGATCTTGGTGATGCGTAGAAAATTTTGAATTTCTGCTACGTTCCCCAACAGATATAGGAAAGAAGATGAATATATGTTGGGTTACATATGAGAGCTTAAAAATTGCATGGAATCTTGAGCTCAAGCGTTCGTGCTTTGGGGCGCGAACCATGTCTACGTCGTCAGATCTATTGTGTGTGCACCCTCGTGTTATGGGGCCGAATTGTTCTAGAATAGAATACTCGATAGATACATCAACTTCAATGTAGGTTTTCGAAGATGTTTTTCAAATATCAGAAAAAACATGAATATATGTTAGGTTATACATGGGATCTTCAAAAACTACGAGGAATCCATAGCGCTAACATTCGTGCTTCGCAACATGATCCATGTCTACACCATCAGATCTACTATAGCGCAGACTCGTAGGCTGGATGGCCTGGAAACCTTTGATTTGATCACACATACTTGACATTGTGCCTTGATGCATTTTATCATTGACATTTACATACGTAAAATAGTGAATTCACACCTCACTTATCTATTTTGTGCAAACAACAGGAAAAAAATTACAAATTCTGGATGGTTTATTTAGATCAGTATGCTTGGCAGAACCTTTCTTATGTTTTTAATTTTTTTTATTGAATACCCCAAACAAGAATGTGTGTACCGATTAATATGTATATACGAGCATGCTTTGGCACAACCTTTATACGATGAATACTAATTTATTAAATATACTAAAAAGGAATGCTTTTGCATCCGGTTCTAAAAATAGAGCGAGTGCTCCCAAGCACCATTCTACCCGCTTGCATAATTTACTATCCTATTACATTTTCTGGTGATATATACCCTCTTGAACCACAATGAAATGAGACCAGAATAATGTTGAGACGTGTCAACCGTTCCAATAACACATCAATTTAATTTACAACCCACAATCCCCTCAACAATCTCTTCTTGTGTGATATGCATGAAATCCTCTGTATGGTCCTGCATCTGATCATCTCTTAGAATTATACGGTGACCATCTTCCTGTGCGACTGCTCTGATCTTTATCATTACTCCCTCATTTCCGGTTTATAGGGCTTATCTCAAAATTTTAGTTTTTCCATTTTATAAGGCTCAATTTGGTTGTTCCCATCACATGTTCAGATTCCAAGGTGCATTAAATTATTGCATGCAAGTATTAAGAAAAAAATTGACCAATGCATGTACTTTATGCATGCATGCATTGTAATTAATGCATTGGTAAACATAATTTTTTAAGAAAAACAAGAGCATTAATTGGGTGTCTTTGTAAACTACAAAAAGTATTTCACCACTCACCGTCTATCTTGGTTGGTGAGATTTTTAAATTGAGCCCTATAAACCGAAAGGAGGGAGTACTATCTTATTTCATTCTTTATGAAATTCAATAACGAAAATGTCTTGAAAAATCCGGCAGGCCTTCTTGAGCTGTTCTTGGATGTTTAGTTGATGACATACTTATGTCTCAAAAAAAAATGTCTCAAAGAAAAAAAGAGTTGATGACATACCTACGTGTCTTTTGTACAACTGGGTCCCACCGGCTCACTTCTCCTTCTCCAGTGCGGTCCCGATAAGACGAGCAGAGCCTGGCTAGGGTTTTGAGATTCCGTCGGCGGAATCGACCGCTACCTCGTCTCCGCGAGCACCCGCCGCCGCCTTCCCTCGCCCCCGACGTCGTGCGCCCCGGCGACCTTCCCGGAGCTCCGCGGCCTCCCTGCCCCCTCCTCCTCGAGCACCACCGCTCTCGATCCCCCCTCGCGCCGCCAGCAGATCTGATTCAGGGGTTCCCAGCTCTCCAATCCGGGTTCAGGGTCATACTCGTCGGCCACCATGCAGGTCAGCACTCCCTGACCCAATCTCTCTTATGCTGCTTATTCTCCCCAAAATATTCGATTGGCATTATATGTGGTCTATTTAATATTTATTCTTGTCTGCTAACTGAATTGATTTTTAGTATTAGCTAAAAACCAGTGCTATTATATGCTCAATACCTGTAGAATTGTTGTTACATTTACCTTTTCGTATTGTATTGGTGGTTAGCTTCGAGTAGAGTAGTTGCTTTAACATGGTGTGTGCCACAATGTCAGCCTTAGAGCCCAGATGCTGTTGTATGTTTTGAATTGCACTTTCATGATGTCTGTTTTCTTAATTTGCTTATTTCGAGTAATTCTAGTAAATATCACCCGGTCATCGATTGATTTCTTGTCTTCTTTTAGCTCGGTTCAGCTTATAAGTCTTCAACTAGGTCATAGTCTTCCAATACATTGTCGCTTTAGTAACATCTTTGTACATTTTAATGGAATTGCTTGCAAGTTCTAATACGAATCACTATTTTAAAGGCTAGCGACAGGTTCAACATCAATTCTCAACTTGAGCATCTTCAAGCCAAGTATGTCGGAACAGGGCATGCTGACCTGACCAGATTGTAAGTATCTCATTTCTTGTTTTAGATTCTTTTACTAGCTAACTGGTTTTCTTGGTTTGGCATGGGCTGGTAAGACATTAACCATTACGTTTGCTTGTATTACAGTGAATGGGCTGTAAATATCCAAAGAGACAGCTATGCATCTTATGTTGGACACTACCCGATGTTGGCATATTTTTCCATTGCTGAGAATGAATCTATTGGAAGGGAGCGTTACGAATTTATGCAGGTATGTGTGAAAGGAATGTATCTTAACTCGTCTGCTGAGGTTTAGCTGCAAATTGTGTAGAACTGAATGGGTGTATAAACATTGGCATATATAACAAATTAACAACTAATATGGGTATTGAATTATGTTACTTGATTGCATTAGGCTTTCACCAGTGGGATGCTCATACTAGTCTTGCCTTTGTTACTTAAGCAGTTTCACTGTTTTTTGTGGAACCTCTCTTTGCATCATAACTGTCCTTTTTTTTAGTGATGACCACGTACCATGAAAGCACTGTTATAGTGTATCACAATGCAAGCTCATTAAATACTACTCCCTCCGTCCCAAAATTCTTGTCTTAGATTTGTCTAGATACGGATGTACCTAATACTAAAACGTGACTTGATACATCCATATTTAGACAAATCTAAGACAAGAATTTTGGGATGGATTGTTGCTGCAAATTGTAGCTGGGCAGGGTTTCTCCACTGGGCCATAATACATCTTGGTCAGAATTTAGCTTGAAGTTATTTCGTTTCCATGCTACCAAAGAATATTATAGTGACGTGTGACAGTTTGAGATACTTCATGTTTATAAATAGATGTGAGATACACCCGCTGCTCGAAAACAAGTTTCACAACCCTTTCTTGAAGTGATGTGAGAGACACGTCATGTCTATAAATACGTTTCGTTTCAGAATGCCCAGAGTCTAAGTTTGTAAGTTCCTCCCGAATATACACAAAATTATTGACATAAATGTAGCTTGAAGAGGTTTCACATCAACTAAATGGTCCAAATTCAATTGTCAGATTGCTTTTCCTTCTTAAATGGTGGAGGCAAAAAACACTGGTCTGTTGCTTAATTTGATTATTTCCGGCTTTTAAACTGATGCAAACTTCAAGGCTAGCTCGCGGCATTTTGTTAATTTACATTTACCATCCACTGTTAAATAGGCTTCAATTTTAAAGCCATGTGGACATTCTTCTATTTTTCGAGAGTACGCCAATGGCGTACCATATTTTTATAGAAGAGAGCAAAGATAATGTACAAGAAGCCTCAAGTAGATGCGTACATCCACTCTCGGCAACGTCCGTTTACATCCAACACCGGTCTACACTAAGCCTACTCTCTCACAAAACGTATCAAACCACCGACACCTACTCCAGCCGTCCTCCACTCTTGGACTTCCCGCAAAATGGCATCCACCAACTCTAGTGGGGTCTTCTGTTGACGAGCCCTGTTGAAAGCTCACACTTTCCGTTGCTTCCACAAACGCCCAGATGGCCGCGATGACAGAAGTGTCAAAACCACGCTTGCTGTCTCTAGTGTAACCCCAATGGACATTCTGTGCTACGCTATTTGGATAAGGAGAGCCAAGCTAGTTATATAATTTCAGCATTTATCTTTCGCATTTTATTGTGGTATTAGTCAGTCTAGTACTCTAGTGTCCCAGTGTGACAGTGTATCTATCATGCAGTCTTTGCTCTGCAATAAACATTGTGAATAAAATTTCTTAGGTTGCAATTGTGTATGGATAGAGAAAAACACTGCTTTATCTATCGTGTTGCAGGCTTGTGGCAAAATGTACAAATCAACGTTTATACTCAAAATTGAAGGGAAAAAGTCCAAACTGTTGTACCCATATCTTCTATTTGAACCCCTATGCTATGTTCTGAATGCTATTGATCTGTTATTGTGTTTCATCAAATTCATTTTATTGCCATCTGATTTAGCATGGTTGAGGTTCTAAATGTATTTTACCAGTATCTGAGGTAGTCGCCCTCCATGCGATGTATCTGGCCATACCACAATGTCTCCATTAGCATGCTGTCCACTTGTTTAACAAGCAGTTGTATCGACGAGGCATTTTAATATAAATTATTAAAACATGAGCTTCTGGTGTTGCAGAAAATGCTGCTCCCCTGTGGCCTCCCCCCTGAGAGAGACGAAGACTGAGGAGTTGGTACTATAGTGCTACCTCCACAGCAACAGCAGCTTGTGTTCAGATGATGGCTGTTACCAAAGTCTAAAGTCGAAGGCACTTTGTGTGGTTGTGTTTGAACATCCTGAACATCTTTAGCACCTTGTACCCTGTTTTTACATGTATTGCACTCCATGGATCTTTATCTCTGTTCATGATGTCGTATCTGCCTCCTACCATCTGTGAATGATCGAATCGAATCATAGCAACACATGTTGAAGTTGGTATGTTGTTGAGATGCTATGCTCTGGTTTTTCATGTTCCTGCGAGGAGGCGGGGCCAGCACGGACCAACGTCTGCTGGCAGCCGCCACATTTCCTTTTACAGGAACTACAGACGGACTAGCTGATATCTTACCTCGATTTTACTGGAGATGTCGGTAGCAAATTGGATGAATCTATTCGCTAAACTGTTCGACAGAGTCTGAATCCAATTTCCTTTTTTTTTTGAGACACTGAATCCAATTTCCTTGTGCATTTTGTATTCTGATCGTGCCAAGTGGGCTGGCGGTTCCGATTTCTTGGGCCGGGTCCAGTACATCGGCGGATGGCTTGATGGGCCGCCACGCCATAGTTCTTCTTTGCCGTGGCCTCTCTCGCTCCATCCCCAACATCCCCGGCGCCGGGGGGAAAAGCTACCAGGGATGCGTCTCGTCAGCCTCGCGCGCGCGGCCCCTCGCGTCCGCGCGGCGTCGACGGCGGCCACCCCCACCCTGGCGGCGGCGCTGAAGGTGGGCGACGCGCTGCGCCCGCGCCGGCGGCGGTTCACGGAGGAGGACGTGGCGGCGTACGCGGGGGTGAGCGGCGACCGCAACCCCGTGCACCTAGACGACGCCTTCGCGCGCGGGACGGGCGGCTTCCAGCGCGGCCGCGTGGTGCACGGCATGCTCGTCGCCTCCCTCTTCCCCGCCCTCATCGCCTCCCACTTCGTACGCTCCTCTCCTCCCCCTCTCTTTGCCATTTCGCCGAGCAGCTGGTGGGCATGACGGGTGAGGATGCCACCCTGATCTGACGGGTGCTTCTTCGTGCAGCCTGGAGCCGTGTACGCGAGCCAGTCCCTCAAGTTCGCGGCGCCGGTGCACGTCGGGGACGAGGTGGTCGCGCAGGTGCAGGCGCTCCACATCAAGGCCACCGGCGCAAGGCACATGTACTACTACTACTACCTAGCGCCATTTTTCTATCTCCTTTTCTTTCTAGCATTGCCCTTGCTGACAACTAATAGTAATGCTATATCTGTTGGGCAGCGTCAAGTTCGCCACCAGGTGCTTCATGGACGACGAGGAGACTCTCGCCATCGACGGCGAGGCCATGGCTTTTCTGCCCACACTGCAGCTCAGCACAGAGGCAATCGAGTGACAAGTATGTTATGTTGATTAGAACCATTTGGAATAGGACGACTTTTATCTCATGATGAAACATTTTGCCTCCGCATAAGCGGGACATAAGATTGCAGCTTTGTTGGTAATAGTTCGTTGCAGTCTCCCTGTTATGATTAACAGCATGGGCAAAGAGTAGTAGATCACTTCAGTTTTCTGAACATTCAATGGGCTGGGTGTTCATGCTGACTGTGATAGGAGCTGAAGAATTTCAACAGATTAACTTGAACCACTAGGCATATTCAGTATGGATCACTTCAGTCTGCTCAGTATTACTTCTTGCTGCTGCTCCATATTACTTCTGCCGCTGCTCTGTTGTGAAGAGAGGAAGAAAGGAAATAACCCGGTCTGCTTAGTTCACAAAATAACAAATCTGAATCTTTTACATTTAAACTGAAATCTTCTAGGAACTGAAGAAGTTTAACAGAATAACTTGAACCACTAGGCATGTTCAGTACTTCAGTGAACCTTGTAATGTGCTTGTATCATGTTTGTTTGAATTTGCACCGGATTGGTTCTTCATTAGAGATCGACTCCAACAATTTGAACTCTTAGCCAATCTGAGAACTGGACGTGGTTCTCACGCTCATATTGTGCTCTGGGTAGGTTTCAGGAAAGTGGGAGAAGGAACAATGGAGCGTGAGAAGTAAGGCGGGGGATAATATGCGGGAGTAGCAAAGACAGTGATCCCATATTGGCTGTAACCTGAGAAGATGTGTTCCCTCTTTCCCTCCAAAACTGAGCAGAAGCAAGTTGTACTGAGCAAAAGGAGAGCAAACAGTAAGCATCAACCCCGTGGTATTCCTTCAAAAATTTAAACTTTAAACAGCACACTTCAGATGTCTAATGGACAATTTTTACATCTGGACTCACTTCTGAAAACTCAAAATATTTCAAAATCACATACATACCACTTCAAGGAGAAAAAACAATAGAATTGATGACCGCCTGTAGGACTGACTGGAAATGAGACATAGAAGTATAAACGTGTAGCAGGACCAGTAGGCATTGTTGGCACCCTGATAACATTATACTCCATCTCAAATGTAGTGCTGTTCTGGCTCACACTGGTGGACCGATCAGTGGTGTAGGCGTCATAGCTCAAGTTCGGGTCATCGCCGCTGCTACCGCCGTGGAAGCCATTGTTTGTGTTGCCTCCAACACGCCCATTCTCTAGCTCGACATATTCCTGCAATTGTGCCACCACATCGGTCATGTGGGACGCTGCACCGAGGCTTGTGCGCAACCTTCCACACATTTGAATATATATTACTCCCTCCGTCCTATAATATAAGAGCGTTTTTTATGGGACGGAGGGAGTACTAGTTTGCTGTGGAAGCCTCGATCTATTCAAGAGTTTGCTGTGGAAGCCTCGGACACGTGGGACGCTGCAAACTAGTAATATAATCTGGATTCACATACGTACCTTGTGCAGATTCAAGTGCGATGCGGAGTCTCTGTGTCCAAGTCAAACATGCTCCATTGCGGTTGCTTCCTGCAAGTAGATTGCACTGGAACGTGAATACCAATTTTTTTTTTCAGTTCGAAGTGCTCAAGTAATAATAATATCGCCTCGTAGGAATTCAAGAATAGAGCTAATGTTTTCTCTGAAGAAACACCGAACAGTCTGAGCTATAATGTTACAAGACTTGCATACCTTCAATGTGCTCTTGCAGTGTTCCTTCAGACATGTACTCATAGACGAGTGCCATGTACTCCCCATCCTTGCAGTAGCCTATCATGGAGACAAGATTCTTGTGATGAATCCGGGACAAAATTTGAGCCTGCACGATGTTCATAACTTGTCCAATTTCAGTCCTTAATTTCATACACACATTTGTGCCCTTGAACATAAAGTGCAGTGAAAAAGAATCTACCTCTGCGAGGAACTCCTTGACTGGAAGAATGCGACCGCAACTTCACTGCTACCTGGGTGCCGTCCTCCAAGAAGCCGTCGTAGATGTACCCGAACCCTCCCCGACCAAGCACTCGCTGGAAGTTGTTTGTTATCATCTGAAGCTCCTTGTATGTGAACCGGCAGTTCTCGAGTCGCAACGAGCCATCCACAGACACCGTTTACCATTGCATAGCTCGTCGTCATCTCATTTTGGGGTTTCACGGAGTTGCTCACTGATCCTTCATAGAAAAAAGATGGCACATCTAACGTCAACTATGTTCTCTCATGTGAAAAAAGGTCAGAGAATTGTCGTGCTCATGCCAAAGCCTCACCTGGCCTTTTTCGTCTTACAAAACAAAAAAGTAGTACCACCAATAGTATCACGAGAATCACAGCCACAGGAACTGCAATGTAAATGGCCAACATGTTGCTCCTTGTAGTTTTAGCAGGCTGGCATGAATGGCCGTTGGTGCACAGGTTTGGATTGTTGCCATATCTAACCAAAAAACCAACATGCTTAATGAAATTTATCTACTTTTACACATGAGCTATACAGAATTGGGGCAAACTTACCTTAGAATCAGGGAGCCATCTTGAACTCTTTTGAGAAGTCCAGAGGGAATTGATCCACTGAGCTGGTTGGCTGACAACTACTCTGAAACCACCTTTATTCAAGAACAAGAAAACTACACATAAATCTTCTCCAAAAACAAAGAAACTATAAACGAGGCCAAAATAGACTGAGAACTCCCCTCACAAGTATTTGACAGCCTTGAGATCGGCAAACGAAGCCAATATATCAGCACCGATGCCACTGGGGGACAGGTTTCTGCACAACGTAAATAGCCCAGTGGAGCAGTTTCATGTAGTCATGTAATATACTCCAATATATCTCCGTTAATTCTGTCACCAACAAAGTCAGTACAGTACTACTCCCTCTGTACGCTAATGTAAGATGTTTTTTGCTTTCTTCTAATTCGAATGTATATATGTTATTTCGAGATTCGAAGAAGCAAGCAAGTTTTTCATATAGTTGTTTTTGTGTAGTGATCTCTGTTCATGGAGATCACGAGGCCACTGATACCCCATGTGGATAGGTGGGATAGAAGAGTGGGCATGTGGGCTTCTATCAAAAGAGGAAAAGATACCGCCACGCTCATATCTCCCTTCTCACCTCTGGGAGCACTTTCGCACTAGATGGTTAACTCTAAGTTTTTTCTGAAGTAGGTTGTTCAATGCTAGTTCAATGATTGAGCCATCTTCCTATCACCAATCCTATCCTCAGTTGTAGTAAGCTGAGTGTTATAGTGTGTTTTTTCACTCATTTCAGTCCATATTGAAATCCAAAAACATCTTACATTTGTGAACAGAGGGAGTACTATTGTATTAAGTCCATATGTAGTCCATATTGAAACCCAGCCTTTTTTTACCAGCACCAAACAAACATGCTAGGATAATCTTCTCTATACCAAGGACAAAAAAAAGAACTGTTAACCGTTAACCAATAGCTTATTTTTCCATCCTCTCTGCGGACAGTTTCTGATAGATAATCCATGGTAGCACTATATATATAGCATGTGAGCCTGGCTGGCCTTCTCTTCGTTTGGGCTGTTGCTTTGCCAGGTAGGTGAAAATCGGTCTAAACAGTAAAAAAGAATCAGTCGCGTTTTCTCTACTTGATCTAACAACAAATTCCAGGCACCCGTGTCATAGACGCTCCCAACATTAAGACAGATGCTGCAAGATATTAATACTATTGTGCACAATGATAGTAATTTACATGCTAACTGAAAGCTGCCGACGACACACTGAGACCAAACCCAAAACAAATACCCATCCGTTCTCTCTGAGACAATAGAGATGAACACATCTCGCGACTAATAAATTATTATCCAAGGGAAGATTTCTATTTTTTTGTTTTTTTATCTTTTGCTTCTCAAGCACCAAATCTGAAAACAGCGAGACACATTGATGAATGATGGGAGGTGGCGATCTACTGGTCCATCCTCATGATGCAGCGCAGGCCCTCCCCCTTGAGCATGAGGTCGAATGCCGTGTTGATCTGCGAGAAGGGCACGCTATGCGTGATGAACTTCTCCAGCTCCAGCTCCTTCCTCATGTACATCTCCACGACTTCCGGGAGGTCGGTGCGCGGCTTGTAGTTGCCGAAGAAGGTGCCTTTGAGGGTCCTCTCGTTGAGGAAGTTCATTGGGTAGGTCTTGAACACCGCCTCCTTGTGCGGCACGCCCACCAGCACAGCCACGCCCCACCCCTGCATCCACCAGATTGCAACATTCAGTCTAAACTCTTGTAAAGCAGAGCCTGCAACTAGTAATCACTCGAGTACAGATTATATATAGCAGGTATGCTGCGAGCTGCGTACATCATGGACACATTCGAAGGCGGCAATCATGGCATCGATGTGGCCAGTGCACTCAACCGCCCGGTCGACTCCGCCATTGGTCATCTCGACAAGCACCTGGAGAGCATCATTGAACGGTGAGTTTTATCATATCTGAAGATTGAACAAAGGGAAAAATGTTTACTGAGGGACATGAACAACAGACCTCTTGCACGGGCTTACTGTGGTCCTTTGGGTTCACAAAGTCTGTGCATCCAAATTTCTTAGCTGAAAAATAATGTAGTACATGTTGTTAGGTTCAGTGTTCTATCAATCCGAAAACATTTGCCAAGACATGCTTGTTTTCAGAGTATTGTACCTTGTTCGTATTTTGCAGGGTTCAAATCCACACCAATGATCCTTGATGCCCCAGCCATCCTGGCCCCTTCCATGGCCTGCTCATGTGAAAAGCATACAGTCATTATTCATGGCTATAGCGCATAATTCTCTTCGGCCTGTAAAAATATGTCGGGGAAGATTAACATCTTGGAATGTGTTACTCACAGCAAGTCCTACAGCTCCAAGACCGAAAATCGCCACCGTGGAACCCTTTTTTGGTTTTGCGACATTGAGCGTGGCGCCAAGTCCTGAAGAAAAAATGACAACTCAGCAATTAGTTGAGGCATCCTAAACCATTGTGCTTCATTTGGAAACAATGGCATGTGACGAGCTATTATATCAGTCTTACCAGTTGAGATGCCACAGCTGAGAACACAAACTTTGTCGAGGGGCGCCTCGGGGTTGATCTTGGCGAGGCAACCGACATGGATGACGGTGTACTCGCTGAAGGTGGAGGTCCCGACGAAGTGGAAAATCGGCTTCCCGTTGATGGTGAAGCGAGACTGCCCATCGCCGATCATCACGCCACGATCCACGTTGATCCTGAGGAGATCACAAAGGTTGCTTTCCTCTGACTTGCAGTGGGCACAGTCCTTGCACTCGCCGGTGAACACCGGGAGGACATGGTCACCAGGCACAAGCTCAGTCACGCCCTCTCCGACGCTCTCGACGATGCTGAGACAAAGAAGCTATTTGGTGAAAAGAGGTGCCAAAAAAGATAAATTATGAAGAGCAAACATGATGTCGTTTCCCCATGATTCTTCATAGTATGTTTTATCCCATTGGCAATAAAATATAGACACTTGCTTTATGTAGGTAATGGATCTAGTACCACTGAGGGAGATCAGTTCTCAGGATGACTAGAATTAGAAGCCAGAGAGAATAAACTATGATTTAGGATTCAAGATTCCTCCTCCAAGCAACATAATAAGACAAGAAAGAGAGGATGAATATATACCCTCCAGCTTCATGGCCTAAGATCCTAGGGAAAACCGGAGTTTGACCCTGCACAAATCCAAACAGACAACATCACAAATTTGATTAGCCACTGATGCATCAATATTTACCCAATAGGAAAACACAAACCCGTGAGATACATATACAGTAATTGTATGTGTGGATATATACCTTGGCTTCCCAGAAGTAGACGTCGGTGTGGCAGAGGGCGGTGTAGAGGATCTTGACGCGCACCTCCATGGCCTGCGGCGGCGCCACCTCCACCTCCTCGATCGACAGCGGCTTCCCGGCCTCCCATGCCACCGCCGCTGCAACCAACCAACCGCACAATTCAGACCTCCACCCGTCCACAAAACATCAACCAAAATCAGATGGAACTAACTGCATGCTATCCCAGAAACACACCTTTGCACTTGATCACCTTCCCGGCGGTCGCCATCCCTGTCGCCAGAAGAAGAGACACAAAGATGGATCTTTGTCGCTGCTTCTGCTTTGCGGTTCGTTGCTAGATTTTGGTGAGGAACGAAGGCGGGGCTGGGACCTGTATATATACTGCTGGTGCTGGGGGAATCGGCGAGTAATGAAGGGTGGCTTGGAGTGCAAGTGGGGAAAGAAGAAGGCGGCTGAAACAGGGGTTGTCCGGCTGTCTGCGGCTCTGCGCGCGTGTCCGCCGGTTTCGAAATTGGGCCCGTGTGGTGTATGGAAAACGTTGTGTCGTGATCGAGGGGCTACGGGTCGACGGTAGGCGAGGAGTAAAAAACCAGCGATGAGGCCTGCCGGAGAGGGCTGACTTGCATTGGTGGCCGAAACCGGGGCGACCGAGCAAACCTAGTGCGAAAAAACAACAGCTCGGTACCCCGTTTTGCAACGGTCCACGAGCCCACGACCTGGCGCATCGTCGTCGACGGGACCAGGCGCCAATCCCTCGTTTTACTGAAACATTTTAAAATCTGTAGACATTCTTCGTACTCGTTAACTTTTCTCAAATTACGAAAATTTTGAATTACATAAACTATTTTAAAATTTATCAACTTTTCTAGATCCATGTTTTTTTAAGTCGATGGTCAACTGGTTAAATTGGTCAAAAGTTGATCGACAAACAGTTAATGGTGTTGGGAAACTTGGGCCTTAGATGGAACAAGTCATTGGCCCATTATAGACCAAGTCCCTCCACTTAACGTTAAAGTGGGCACTTATCCTTCCACCCCTAGATATATAAAGAGGAGAGCACCCTGTGTATGTACAGTTGATGATGATTAATAAAGAAAGACTCCCCTTTACATCTCTGTGTCCATTTACTTTCTGTACCTGTGTGTGATCGACTACGACGCTCGCTCCCGCTCTGCAACCTTGGACCGGACTCGCCGGCAGGAGTTGCGGAACACGTTATCAGCACGCTTCGCTCCTTCAACTCTCCATCAAGCCTGCTTCAAGCCTGCATCGAGCAGGCTTTCGTCGATCTCGCGGAGGTATGGATCCGAAATTGTTCGCAAAAATGGATTCCTCTTGTTGTTGTGATTCCGTCTTTGCGATCTCGTAATTTTTGGGATTAGATTTGACCTATGATGTGGATTTTCCCTTGTGAGATTGCGGCGGACTTGTTGTCGCCCGCCAATGCGGATCGATCTCACATGCCAGGAATTTGTTGACTACATCTAGGAGACGGTGCACAGGCTCCCGACGAGCACGGCACCACCGCGATGCATCCGCTGTGCACGCATCGCCTCTGTGTTTTTCTGCCGTCCTGATGACGGACGAACGAGACGAGTGAGTAAATTGCATAGAAGTACCACAATTGGGGCATTGGAAGCAGATTGATACCAAGATTGGTAATTTTTACGTGTCAGTACCAACTTTGGGGCGAGGCGTTGCAAAAGAGGCTAAAACAGCTGTTTATACGTATTGACACGGAAACTGACCGGTTGGGCCCGCCTGTCAGGTGCTGACGTGGCATGTTTTTTGCAAAAACTCCCTTGCTTTGTGCGTAATCCCATAAATGCTCAATTATTTCGGGAAAAAGGGCTCAAATGAGAGGTTTTTTTTTCGTTCGTAATTTCCACCACCGATTCAGACTCGTTTGAAAATTTGAGTCGGTCCCAGTGGGTTATGAACTAATCTAAACAGAAAATTAAACTAAACTAAACAGGCACAGGGCCCGCATGGCAGTGGCACTAAGGGTATTTAGCCGGGTCATTAGTGCTAACTAATCCGGCGCCACGTCAGCAGTTGACGCCGGCGACCAAAGGCACGGCGGTGGCACGCCGGAGTTGCTCCGGATGGCGCTAACAAGCACCGCTTCGCGCGTGGTTTGCGGCTATGGCGAGCTGGCGGTGCGGCGCATCTAAAGGAGGTAGCGGGGGGTGCCGGGGTGCAGTGTAGCGGCGGCGGCGACGGGCGGAGCGGCGGCCGGAGTTCAGCCGGGTGCGGGGATGCGGCTGCAGCGCTCGAGAGAGTGAGTTGGGGTGCGGGTTGGGTTCCTGGCGAGGTCTGGAGCACGTCTACGTGCCTAGGAGCGACGAACACGGCCTCTGGCCATGGCGGCGAGGAGCTCAGGCGGCGGCGCGAATCGGTCGCCAGCGGAACGGTGGCCATGGCGAGAAAAGGAGCACGGGAGCAAGGGGAGAGGAGGCAGGGGCTCACAACGAGTCGGTTGGAGCAGACGGCGAGCTCGGGGGAGGTCGGACGGCGTCGAATCGTCGGCGGTTGTCGTCGGATCCCGCGGAAGAAGCCGAAGGCGAGGACGACGGCACGGGGCTCCCGGCGTCACGTGGCTTGGCGATGAGGAAGAGGGCGTCACGGCTGAGCCGTTGGATGGTATGGAGAAGGGTAGGTTGGACGGTGGCCACGGTGATCGTCGTCGGTGGCGACGGCCGCGTTCGGGTGTGTGTGAGAGATCGAGACAGAGGAGGGGGAGAGCGTTCGGGGGAGAGAGAGGAGATTCCAGGGAGTTTTTTTGCAAAAAACATGCCATGTCAGCACCCGACAGGCGGTCCCAACCGGTCAGTTTCCGTGTCAATACGTATAAACAGCTGTTTTAGCCTCTTTTGCAACGCCTCGCCCCAAAGTTGGTACTGACACGTAAAAATTACCAATCTTGATACCAATCTGCTTCCAATGCCCCAATTGTGGTACTTCTATGCAATTTACTCGAGACGAGTTCGTCTTCCCAAGCCTGTACGCACCATCCCAATGATGTTGTGGCTGCCTATTGCACACCACGCGCTGGCCTACAGGGCCGTGGCCGTGGGTGGCGTCTTTGCCATCTAACGCATGCCGCCCAGCCAGCTGCTACGCGCCGCTGTCCGTCGCGCACCACGCCACCGTGTCCCGCTACGGCTGATGGCCGCGGACGTGCACTGCCGCAGCCACGCCGACATGGCCCTGCTGGCCGCTGCGTGCATCGCCGCAGTGTGCGTCGTCTGCTCATCAAGCACAGCCATCGCCGCATGCATGCGCGTGTGGCGCACCACCGCCACGCGGTGGTCACTTCGCCCAACTGGTGCATGGCCCGTTGCCGCGTGCGTCGCTGTGCCGCCTCGCCAGCTACCGTTGATCGGCTCTGCTGGCCGCCACCGCGCCAGGCTCCGGGCAGCCGCGAGCTAGTACTGACCACCACGCGCTGGTCATCGCAGCGCCACGAACACAGTCCGGCCGACGCCGTGCATGCCCATGCCGGCCGCCGGCCGCCGTCCGCTCGCGCGCTGGATCGGCTGCACAACTGTACGCGACCATCAGCCATGGCCTCCCTGCCACGTAACCGGCGCCGTGAGGGTTGCCGGCGTCACCAGCCGGGGCGCGCGCGCTGCGCGCAACCGCCTGGACCCCGGGCCCCACCAACAGCAGTCGCCGCCACTGTTCGGGTGCTAGGAGGAACCCTAGTGTCGCCCCCCTGGTGGGCAGTGCAGTGGTGGGCCGGCTCAATGGGCCATGGTAGGCTGGGCGCCTGGGCGTTACGCGCGGTTACCTTAAAACTAAAAAAAGGGTGTTGTGCGAGGTGTTAGATGGGCCGACGGCCCGTTCCGGCATGTTTCATTAACGGACTGGAGCAAAAACGCTGCTGCACGCGCGTATTTTCTTTTGAGCCCCTGTAGTCCTCCGTATTTGTACGCAACTTTATTCCTGTTGAATTATTTTGCGTATAGAGTGCTGGACGTGTCAGTTGTAGCTAAAAAGACAATTTCAGGCATAAAAGAGTCTCGGGATTTTGATGTTAGGGCCAATTTTTAACGTCTAGGACGTGCTTAACATGCTATTTTCATGTACATGCTTTTGTTATGTGCTTTTACTGTTGTAGATTAATTGTTGCTTACTCTTAATCGCTATGTAATGCATATTTTAGCATGTTATAAATATCGGAACGTCATTTTGATGAATAAAATGTATCATCATCACTTTTATGTCGTGGATTACCTGATGTAACCACTTGATAATTGTTGATGGCCGGAATCAATAAACCGGGAGTCCATCGAGTTGGCCCACAAGGGACTCTACTACCCCACCGAGCATTCGACATGGAGATCATCCTCGGGTTCGCGTGACCCTAGAGGGCGATAGGCTCGTGGACCCAGATGGTCTTCGCCACTCCTAGGGTGAATGCGCGGACAGTGTATGGGCTAGGGTACTCACCTTGTCATTCAACGTGGAGGTTGTCCTCGAGTCTGAATGACTTAGGGCGATAGACTTGGAGACCCAGATGGTCGCCGCCACTCCTAGGGTGAATGCACGGTTGCTGCACTTTCTTCAAACTCCACCTCCGTGGCACCCCGTAAAATGTGTACATACAGACCGAAGTGCCCTAGTCTTTTAGATCGCTCCCACAAGGGTGGTTCGAGAGGTTAGAGCACATTGTTTGTCCCCATGGAGAGGAGTAGAACCATTGTTGCGCAACCGCTTGGGGGTGTCTACATTGTCTAAGGGAAGCACCGTCGGCTCCTACGGCAACGCCTTATAGGTGCCCACGGTAGAGCCATTGGCGTCGCCCTTCCATGACACACGAACTCGATGGTGATGTTATCCTGGCAAAAGTTCTCCTATGTGGAGATGCTTAGCCGCCTCGACATCTCGACTAGAGAAAATGGCCCCCTCATTTACTCTCTTTGTTTCCCATTTGTTTATAATTCCCTAGATTAAACTGATACATTCATCTCCAGTGGGTTGTACTCTATTAGAGCGAAAACCTTATTCATCATTTGGCGTTTGGATGATGTTTGCATTCATCCATTTATTCCTTTATTTAATTATGATAGCTTGTTATGTTCTGAAATATGTGCACTTATTATTTATGTAGCTTCTTCCTCGCTATATTATATAATTAGATGTCATATTTTAGAATGCGTGTGGCGCCTGAATGGAGGAAACGTGCCTTGCCGATAGCGCCACCACACATACCATTTTATGAGAAACTAAGTACTTTGAGTCTATTAAAAAATCTCCGGGAAGTATTATGACAATCGCCGGCTGCGGTTCGCATATAGTTGGCTCCGGACGAGCCACTATTATACTTCCTATGGGAACAACTTTGATCATTAATGATGCGTTGCTGTACCCGGAGTCGACTCGTACTCTTTTGAGCTTTAGAGACATCCGCGCTAATGGTTTCCATATTGAGACCGATGATGAAAACGGCAAGGAGTGCCTACTCATCACAAAGCGGGATGCAAGTGGTAAACACGTTATCGAAAGGCTTCCTTCGTTTGACACAGGCTTATACTACACTAAAATAGTAGCACCGCCCATGTACACTACCCTCAAGACTGTTTTTAGAAGCTCTGAACTCTTCTGCCTCTGGCACGATAGGTTAGGCCACCCCGGACTTAGGATGATGAGAAATATAATTAACAACTCACATGGTCATAATTTTAACATGAAGAACTTCTCGAATCCCGATGATTTCGTATGCTCCGCATGCGCCACGGGGAAGTTCGTCATTAGGCCATCGCCCCTCAAGGTGAGGGATGAAATCCCCACGTTTTTGGAACGTATCCAAGGGGACATATGTGGTCCAATTCAGCCCCTCAAGGGGCCGTTTCGGTACTTTATGGTGCTCATTGATGCTTCCTCTAAATGGTCCAATGTTTGCCTACAGTCAACACGGAACCATGCCTTTGCAAAGTTGATCTCTTAGATCATACAAATGAGGAATAATTTCCCTAATTATCGTATAAAGTCTATTCAAATGGACAACGCCGGAGAATTTACTTCAAAGGCGTTCGATGATTATTGCATGGCAATGAGAATCAAAGTTGAGCACTCAGTACCGCATGTTCATACACAAAATGGACTTGCCGAGGCATTGATTAAAAGAATTAAATTCATTGCCCGACCGCTCCTTCAGGGTTGTAATTTACCAACTACATGTTGGGGCCACGCAGTGTTACACGCGGCCCATCTCATCAACTTTAGACCGTCGGCCTACAACATCCACTCTCATGTTCAGCTTGCGCAAGGGTCGGCACCGAAAATTTCCCACCTTCGTAGGTTCGGTTGCCAGGTATATGTACCAATACCACCACCCCAGTGATCAGCAATGGGCCCGCTCCGTAAGTCGGGGATATACGTTGGTTATGAGATTGTTCCATAATCAGGTATCTGGACCCCATGACAGGTGACTGTCACACGGCTCGTTTTGCTGATTGCATTTTTGATGAGGATTTTTTTTCCGACTTTAGGGGGAGAGAATCAACCCCTTGATGCTAAAAGTCGAGAAATCACGTGGCAAGCCACGGGAATCCACGCTCATGACTCGCACACTGCTAAGACTGAGAGAGAAGTCCAAAAGATAATAGATTTGCAGTCATTAGCAAATCAACTGCCTGACCACGTTAGTGACTTAAAGACCGTGACAAAGTCGCATGTGCAAGTGTGCAATGCACCGGAAAGGGTTGAAATACCAAAAGGAAATGATGGTATACCCGCTCCCGTCCATAGGCCTAAAGGACGAGAAATCCGGCTTCTCAAATCCCAAGTACTCGGGGACGCCTGGCGAAGAAGGATAAGAGAGATTTATCAAAGCCTGTCACCAAAGTGCCCCTAAGTGAAATGGGGAGCCAGTTTGAGACCTGGCACAAGTACGGAAAATTCAGTGCACGAAATTCCGGGCTTAAACTTTCCCATAGAGGAAACACCCAGCGGAGATGTGTGCGCACACATCGGCGCGGGAAAGCTAAAGGACCTTGCTCCTAGAATGAGAAATTTGGTAGAGCAAGGGTCAGCGCCAGATGCGCCCCATGACAAAATGGCCATAAATTATATTAATACGGGAGAGTCCATGGACCGAGCAACAGTGATTGTCGACATTAACTTTGCTAAGAAAATTGCCTCAATCATAAATCTTGACCCTGAGCCTAACACGCTCGCTGAAAAGGTCAGATTGGAAAGATTGGCATGTGGCAATTACTGCTGAATTATTATCTCTCAACAAAAAGAAGGTGTTTGGACCGGTTCGACTAAGCTCCTCCCCACATACGCCCTGTTGGCCATAAGTGGGTTTTTGTTCAAAAGAGAGATGAAAATAATAAGGTAGTATGGTACAAAGCAAAGCTCGTCGCTCAAGGGTTCACTCAACGACCAGGTGTCGATTTTGAGGAGACTCATTTCCCTGTCATGGATGGAATTACCTTTAGATAATTGATCTCAATGGCAGTAAATATGAACATGAAAATGAAACTAATGGATGTTGTCACTGCTTACCTATATGGTAACTTGGATTCGAACATGTACATGAAGGTACATGAACGTATCCCTGTTCCGAACCATGATAGAGCAAACACGTGTCTATACAGTGTTCAACTTCAAAAGGCACTGTATGGACTCAGATAGTCTGGTAGGATGTGGTATAATCGCCTAAGCGATTTCCTTCATCAGAAGGGCTACACGAGGAATAAAAAATTGCCTATGTGTTTCTGTACGGCGATCCCAAAATGGATTATGTATAATCTCGGTGTACGTAGACGAAACATAATCGGTACACCTGAGGATATTGAGGAAGCGAGTTCCTACCTGATGTCGGAATTCGAGATGAAGGATTTGGGTAAAACCAAGTTCTGTCTAGGTGTGCAACATGAACATTCCCCTGATGGGATTCTAGTGCACCAGTCGGCCTACACACAGAAGGAGTTGGAAAGATTTGGATTTGATAAGGCATATCCTTCTAAGACCCCGATGGTCGGGAGATCTTTACAGCCAGACAAGGACCCGTTCAGGCCAAAGGAAGAGGGGGAGGAAACTCTGGGACCAGAGGTTCCTTACCTGAGTGCAGTTGGAGCACTCATGTACCTCGCAAACTGTACACGGCCAGACATTGCGTCCGCCGTCAGTTTGCTTGCTAGGTACAGTTCTGAACCTACCAAGAGACATTGGAAAGGTGTCAAGGACGTTTTCCGTTACCTGCAAGGGACCAAAGATCTTGGTCTGTTTTATAAAAGGAATCAAGACCTATCTATTATAGGCTATGCCGATGCTGGGTACCTATCGGACCCGCATGATTGCAAATCGCAGACTGGATATGTTTTCCTTTGTGGTGGAACTGTGTTTTCCTGAAAATCGTCCAAGCAAACTCTTGTGTCGACTTCCACGAACCACTCAGAAATCATAGCACTATGCGAAGCATCACGAGAGTGTGCATGGCTTCAGCGGATGATCGGCCACATTCAGCAGACATGTGGGCTGAGCACCGTACAAACCCCTACCATTATCTTTGGAGATAATACTGATTGTGTTGCACACATTCAAATGGTTATGTGAAGAGTAATCCCACAAAGAATATTAATCCTAAGTTCTTCTATGCACATGAGATGCAGAAGATGAACGAGGTGAGAATCTTGCATGCTAAGTCCGGTGCTAATCTTGCTGATTTGTTCACTAAATCATTACCGACGCCATCTTTCGAGAGATGTGTGCATAGAATCGGTATGATGAGACTTAGAGAGATGCAAGGTTCAGGGGAAGAAACTTCACAAACGCATCGTTAAAATCTTGGTCCCGATGATCGAGTACTCAACTTGATAGTTGAGTGGATTGTACTCTTTTTCCCTTGAGTGAGTTTTCCTGATGTTTCTCACACGAGGTTTTTGACGAGGCAATTCGTGCAACATAACAACGTATACTATGTGCTCTTTCTCCATATTTTTTCCCACTGGGTTTTTCGGAGTTTTGAGACATGGATATACGGATAACTACCCAAGGGGGAGTGTTGAAAAACTTGGGCCTTAGATGGAACAAGTCATTGGCCCATTATAGACCAAGTCCCTCCACTTAACGTTAAAGTGGGCACTTATCCCTCCACCCCTAGATATATAAAGAGGAGAGCATCCTGTATATGTACAGTTGATGATGATTAATAAAGAAAGACTCCCCTCTACATCTCTATGTCCATTTACTTTCTGTACCTGTGTGTGATCGACTACGACGCTCGCTTCCGCTCTGCAATCTTGGACCGGACTCGCCGGCAGAGTTGCGGAACAAAGGAGCCAACAAAAACCGGCGAACGAACGAAATCGCTTGCATGCGTGAGCGAGTGATCCGTGCGCGTGTCGGGCCAGTCCACGCAAGCGGCTGCGAGCGCCAGGTTTAGTAATGGCGCCTGAAGCGCCGATTAGGCACTGCCGGACGAAGCTCAGTTGAAAAGGCCGATCGTAATTCCTAACTTCAACAAACACTGTTAGGTAGGAGTAATAACAATTTTTTTCACCTCAGCACATAAAGTTGACTGTCTCAGCCCAGCGGCACAAGTACAAAATTCAGCGAAATACTCCTTCTGTCCCAAAATAAGTATCTTAAGTTTAGTACAACTTTCTACTAGAGTTAGTACAAAGTTGAGACACTTATTTTGAGACGGAGGGAGTAGTATGTATCACCTTGCGCTCGCCTATAGGCGGCCCGACATCGGCTGCGGCCCAATAAGAACAACAATCGTTTTTTCATTACACAAGATCTTTTTTTAGGCAAACTGCAACCGTTCATGCCTAGAACCAGGAACCGATTTGCCTTGGTTTCCAGAACCAGCCGGAACGTTCCGATCGGTTTTTGTAAGACTCTAGAGGGTTTTCTTGAGTTGGTTTTCTGGTTTTTCTTCTATATTTTTATTTTTTGTTTCTTTTTTGGCTTTACAAATACACACACATTTTTTCAATTCACAAAATATTTTTTCAAATACGTAATTTTTTGTGAATGCATGAATATTTTTGAATTCAAGACATTTTTAAATTCATGAACAAATTTCCAAAATCCTAAATATTTTTAAAATCTTGTTCACGGAACAAATTTGCAAATTCATGAATGTTTTTTGAGACACGTGAATGATTTTTAAATTCATGGACAATTTTCGAATTCACCAACATATTTTCAAATTCATGAATAACTTTCATATTTGTGAATATTTTCACTGAACATTTCTCTTGCTCACTGAAATTTTTTTGAATTTACAAACATTTTTCGATTCCCGTTCACTAAATAATTTTAAAAAATTAAGTTTTTTTTACAAATTCACATTTAAAAAAATTGGAACAGTTTTTGAAATTCACAAACTTTTTTCAAATCTGTGAAGCTTTTGGGAAATTGTTGAACAATTGCCAAATTTCTGAAGACTTTTGTGAATTTGTGAACTATTGTTTATTTGCGGGACCATTTTTTTTATTATCCTTGTTCGTCAAGAAAATGCCTGATGTGGAAAATGCAAAAGCCATACAAAATTTTCAAAACAAGCGCTACAGGAGTTCATCGCGAGCGCGGCTGGCGCTATAATGATGGGTCGGCCTATATCTAGCGCTGTATCCGACGCAAGCGATCATGTTGTGCGCGATACGGGACGGGTGTGATCGCTATAAGGCATCTCCAACACCAACCCGCAAATCTCCCGCAACCCTCCGGATGGCGCTATTCGGACCGAGGAAGCCATCCAACGGAGTCCTATATCGGTCCGCTAGGCGGTCCGGACACGATTTCTCCCGCAAACTGGAGACAAATGTAGGCGAGGTTTGCGGGAGTCCGGACATGCGAAACGTCGCTCTCCGCCCCCTGGCCCACCCAAAAGGAAGGTCGAGCCCGCACTTTTGTAGCATCCCGCACTGTTTCTGCGCCAAAATCCGCCACTCTCTTCTTTCACTCCCAGCCGCTCTTTGCCCAATTCCTGCTCTTTTCTCTCACCCTCTCCTTCCCTCCGTCGCCGATGCATGGAACCGTCGGAGAACCTGTAGGAGATGGAGCCCGCGGAGGTGCCGGAGGATTCGAGTATCATGCTCGCCCGGAAGATCAGCTCGGAGATGCCGCAAATCGCCGCGTCAAAGCGAATGACGCAAAGGAGAAGCTGAAGAAGCGGTTGGCCTGGTGGTGGCGATGGGCATGGAGGGCGTGGCGGATGAGGCGGTCGGTGAGGCTGTGGTGGACGTCGCCAAACGGGCATGCCCATAATATAGACGGCGCCGTGGCCGCAGCCTTACAAGGCTCCGTACTACTATGCTGCCAAGCAGCTCGCAACCCACACATGTATGGTTCCTTACATCGTCGACGTTAATGCGGAGCCACTCTTCTCCGAGTATTCTTCGCCGTCACTCATCCGGGCGAGGACGAGGGCGGAGAGCAGATGGCTTCCCGCATGCTATTTGTTGCAATGCCGAGAGCGGGGGAGCCGGCGTACAACGCGGACAGGGAGATGCTCGATATCATCCATGATGGAGGCGAGGGAGGAGGAGGGGGCTATGAGGACAGGCAGATGGAAGACTCGGATCCCACCAAGTCCGACAACTACCAGCAGCAGCAATCCTACACCCAGACGGCCATGCAACACTCTTGCACCCAGACCGGCGATGGCACACAACAACAGCAGCATTGGGCCGCCGGAGAGTAGCATCCGAAGGGGAGAGGAGGGGGAGGAGGACGGCGACAACGATGATCCGGATGATATAGCCGGCGATCCAAAGAAGAAGGGTTGAAGAGAAAACTTCAACATGTGGGAGGACGAGTTGTTATCCGATGCATGGTTGCCACTAGCCTCGATCCTGTCCATGGAACGGAGAAAAGGGCACAACCTTTTGGAGGAACATTCACATATGGTTCCACGAGCACAAGCATTTCGCGCCCTACTCCGACGCGTTGTTCCGCAACTATGAGTGGAAGTCCCTCAACCATCGATGGTACACCATCCAAGAGGCCGCCTGCAAGTATTGCGGGCACCTGAAGCATCTCATCGCGCAGCGGCCTAGTGGTGCACAAATCACCGAGCAAGTAAGTTGATCACTAGCCGGATATGGTTTAATTTTGTTGATCACTATCCGGACATGTATTATTTTGTTGCTCACTAGACGGATATGCATTGTTTCAGTTTAAAGCCTACTCGTGCTTGTGTGGTGTACAAGAAGTTGAAGAAGAAGTCCTTCACCGTCATGCATTGTTGGTTGAAGTTGAATGGGCAACCGAAGTGGAACCGAAGTGGAACCTTTTCATTGCCAAGACCGGTGAACCTACCGACCCAACCCAAGAACCGCCAAAGAAGGTTAGAAGAAATTTAGGGGCAAGAAGTGGGAGGAGGAGAGGGCAAAGCGAGAAGGTGTGGTGGACAAGCTGGCGGAGAGGTTCGAGGAGATCTTGGCAAAGGAGGAGGCATGCATGAGGCGCTCGGACATCAAGGAGGAGACGAAGGTGGAGAGGTTCAAGCAGTTGATGTAGGCGACAGAGAAGAAAATCAAACTTGAAGAGAGGAGGATGAAAGATCGTGGATGTCGCCTAGAGGGGGGGGGGGGTGAATAGGCGCTTTAAAATAATTACGGTTTAGGCTTGAACAAATGCGGAATAAACCTAGTGGTTAATTTGACAAGCACAAAACCTACAACAACTAGGCTCACCTATGTGCACCAACAACTTATGCTAAGCAAGATAAACAACTAAGTGATAGCAAGATATATGACAAGAAACAATATGGCTATCACAAAGTAAAGTGCGTAAGTAAAGGGTTCGGTTAAGAGATAATCGAGGCACGTGGAGACGACGATGTATCCCGAAGTTCACACCCTTGCGGATGCTAATCTCCGTTTGGAGCGGTGTGGAGGCACAATGCTCCCCAAGAAGCCACTAGGGCCACCGTAATCTCCTCACGCCCTCGCACAATGCAAAATGCCGTGATTCCACTAAGGGACCCTTGAGGGCGGTCACCGAACCCGTACAAATGGCAACCCTTGGGGGCGGTCACCGAACCCGTACACTTTGGCAACCCTTGGGGCGGTCACCGGTACCCGTCAAATTGCTCGGGGCGATCTCCACAACCTAATTGGAGACCCCGACGCTTGCCCGGAGCTTTACACCACAATGATTGAGCTCCGAACACCACCAACCGTCTAGGGCGCCCAAGCACCCAAGAGGAACAAGCTCAAGGGCACCAAGTACCCAAGAGTAATAAGCTTCTCAACTTGTAACTTCCACGTATCACCGTGGAGAACTCAAGATGCACCAAATGCAATGGCAAGGGCACACAGAGTGCCCAAGTCCTTCTCTCTCAAATCCCACCGAAGCAACTAATGCTAGGGAGGAAAATGAGAGGAAGAACAAGAAGGAGAACACCAAGAACTCCAAGATCTAGATCCAAGGGGTTCCCCTCACATAGAGGAGAAAGTGATTGGTGGAAATGTGGATCTAGATTTCCTCTCTCTTTTCCCTCAAAAACTAGCAAGAATCCATGGAGGGATTGAGAGTTAGCAAGCTCGAAGAAGGTCAACAATGGGGGAAGAACACGAGCTCAAGAGATAAGGTTCAATGGGGAAGAAGACCCCCTTTTATAGAAGGGGAAAAATCCAACCGTTATGTGCTCAGCCCGCACACGAGCGGTACTACCGCTCTGGCGGAAGAAGCAGGGAAAAGGAGCAACCAAACATGAACCTTGGGGCGGTAGTATCGCTTATAAGCGGTACTACCGCGCACCCCAGCGGTACTACCGCTGGAGGAGCAGAACACGGGACCAAAAAAAAGTAGCGGTACTACCACCCGACCGGAGCAGTACTACCGCTTATAGGCGGTCTACCGCCCATCAGGGCGGTACTACCGCTTATAGGTGGAACTGCCGTGCCTTACTGCCGTGCAACTACTGCAAAACTCGACACGAAAAATGCAAGACCCAAAATCGAGGCGGTACCAGCGCGGAACCGTAGCCGTACTACCGCTTATGGCCATAGGCGGTACTACCGCTTTGGATAGCGGTACTACCGCTGGGGGTGATAAGCGGTACTGCCGCTCTGGCCGCGGTACTACCTCTAGGAAACCAAAACTGCCATAACTTCTGCATATGAGCTCCGAATTGAGCAAACTCAAGCTTGTTGGATTGAGAAAGACGAGTAGCATCAAAACAGCGAGAAGAGGTAGGGGAGGTATGCCAAAAAATAGAGGAGTGAAACCTCCAACCGAGAAGAACCGGCATAACCTCCAACATCGAAAACATCATAGAAGATGCGAGTGAACTCCGTTTTCGATGAACTCGAGCTTGTCATCAAGATGACCATAAGCTCCAAAACTCACAAAGAGAAGAACCAAACAAGAACCAACAAAGATGATGCAAGGATGCAATGGTTTGAGCTCTCTATGAACGATACGATCAAGCTACTCATCGAGAGCCCACCTTGATAGTACGGCAATCGATCCTATAACCCGGTCTCCCAACTACCATCATGAGACCGGTAAAATAGAAAACCTATCAAGAGCAAACCTTTGCCTTGCACATGGTCCACTTGAGCTAGATGATGACGATCTTGACTCCCTCAAGTTGGACCACCTTTCTTGGTTGTGTTGGCTCGATGAAGACTAGTTGATTGCTCCCCCATACTCCACTATGGGTGAGCCACTCTTCCGCACATCTTCACCAGTCCATTGTCACCACAATGGACGGCAAGCTTCAAGCATTTGATCTCGTCATGATGCTTCACTTGAACTTGCGCACCGCAACATCCTCACAAGTCCATTGTCGCCACAATGGACGGCAAGCTTCAAGCATTTGATCTCTTCATGATGCTTCACTTGAACTTGCACACCGCAACCTAACCCCACAAAGAACTCTCACGAAGATCATGGGTTAGTACACAAAGCGTAATCGACAATGCTTACCACACCATGGGATCGCTTGATCCCTCTCGGTACATTGTGCGCTTTGTGTGTTGATCAACTTGATTCACTCTTGACTTAGTCTTGATCAACCTTGACTCTTTCCAACTCTCTTCATTTGGATGATGTCTTGAAGGTAAACATGAATGATCACACAATCTTCTTCTTCAAGACATGCTTGCAATAAGTTCTACTCTCACATGACCAATCTTTGGATAATTCCTTAATAACACCTTGGTCACCACATAAACTCCTTGAAACCAACACATGGACTTCAAGAAATGCCTATGGACAAATCCTTCAAATATAACTCAAGGCAACCATTAGTCCATAGAGATTGTCATCAATTACCAAAACCAAACATGGGGGCACCGCATGTTCTTTCAGAGGACCATGATCGAAGAGAGGAAGGCGGCGCTCGAGGAGAAGAAGGCCGCGCGAAAGAGCATGGTGCCCCCATGTGTAGTTTTGGTAATTGATGACATTCTCTATGGACTAATGGTTGCCTTGAGTTATATTCGTAGGTTTTGTCCATAGGCATTTTTTGAAGTTCATTTGTTGGTTTCAAGGAGTTTATGTGATGAACAAGGTGCTATTTAAGGAATTATCCAAGGATTGTTCATAGATTGTTGGTTTCAAAGAGTTGATGTGATGAACAAGGTGCTATTCAATGAATTATCCAAGGATAGGTCATAGAGAAGACATGATACAAGGTTGATCACAACTAAGTCAAAGAATAAATAATCAAGTTGATCAACACACAAAGCGTACAAGATGTACCATGACGGATCAAGTGATCCCATGGTATGTTAAGCATTGTCCATTACGCTTTGTATACTAACCCATGGTCCATGTGAGAGTTTTGTGCGGGGTTATATTGTGGTGTGCAAGTTCAAGTGGAGCATCACTAGAGACTCAGACTGGAGTTTGGCAAGATATTGTCAAAGCCAGATATTTGTCTAATAAAACGGTGGCCAATGTTGGTCCCAAGTTGTTAGACCCCCCCCCCCCTTTTGGAAAACTCTATTGAAGGTCAAGGAGCTATACATGGTGGGGAGTAAAATTAAATTGGAATCTGGTGACTTAACCAGAGTTTGGAAGGATCCTATAAATGGGCTGATCCCGTTTAATACGCAATTCCCTTATCAGATTTGCACGGATCCAGACTGCACGGTTGATAAGTTTAGTGCTGTAGAAGTTAATGCCTTTTTTAGACGTCGCCTATGTCCAATACTTGCTGAACAATGGTGTGAGATGTGTCATCAAATTTTAGAGGTTAACCTCACGGCTGAAAAAGATGAGGTGTACTGGGGGTTAAATAAAAATGCTAAATTCTCTACTAAATTAATGTATAAATGGCTAGAAAAGCCTCTTAATGGCTGCAATTACAAATGGATTTGGGAGGCAAAAATACCTCTCAAAATTCAGATTTTCATGTGCCAATTAGCCCAAGATGCTGTACTCACGAGGCAAGTGACGAGGAGAAAAAAATTGGCCTGGTAACCGCCTACTCTTTTTGCGATGAGGCTGAGACAACCACTAATATCTTTTTACCTCTTCCGTGGCTCGTGTGGTGTGGAGATCAATAGGGGTGGTTCTGGCGACTAATCTGTGCCCTAATGATTACTGGCAATACTATGTTTGGTATCACAAATTTCTCCTTGGTGAACCCCCGCTGTATACGGCCGGTCTGGCTGCTGCCACCTGGGCCATCTGGCTAGCTTGCAACAGGGCCACTTTTGAGAAAAAAAAGATTAAATCTCCTTTTGAGATTGTTTTTTCGATGTGTTCTTTTCTTCTATATTGGGCAGGTCTTCAACCAGCAGGGGAAGCGGAGAAGCTGCGACAGGGCGCAGAAATGGTGAGAACCAGTACAATGAAGCTGATGAAACTCTGCGAGACATCCAGGCGCTGGGCGATGATGCAGGGGGCGTTCTTTCCTGGTGATCAAGTAGTAGTCTTTCGATTCAAGTCCGAGTTGATGAGTCGGTACTATCTTGTGATGGGTTCATACCTGTCGGGTAGTTTATCTCTTTTGGGTTTATCGGTGCTGATAGCCGCGGTTAGGCCTTTGTTGCTAGAACTGTTATACTATCATACCCTAGCTGTTCTGGGTTTGTGCCTCTCTGATCTGGGCATATAATAGGTTAGTTATTTTGGTGCTGTCAGGTTTTCGCCTCATAGCATTCGTTTCGATGGCGGGCGAATGCAGTGGGTTTCCTGACAGTGCGTTGAACTCGCTACCTCTCTTTCCTCTCCTCCTGAATGTTTCTCGGACTATTTGTATCTCCGTTCTTTGTAATGGAAAGGGGGTCAGCCCGGTTCAAAAAAAAAGTGGGAAGCTAAATTCTTCAAGCGAGGCAACGCACTACCCTTCTTGCTGCCACCTATTCATGCCTGGAAGGTGAACAATCAATCTTTCAATCGCTGGCTCACACCATGTATATGAAAAGCAAGCATGCGCCAATATGCTTGGCAAGCACAAAATAGAAAGGATATTTCAACTGCATAGCCCAATATACCTACCTCAAAGTAATCAACATGGATGAGAACCGTCAAAATTTTCTTGAAGCGCAAGCTTAAGGATCCTGTCAAGTACTTTGAGGTCTGATATACCGTGGACTGAAGAAAGCATAATAGAAGATTTTCAATGATTAGGCGTGTGATGGTCGGAACACACAGAAGAAACGCGGATTTGAACAAATACCCTTGAACTTACTCAGAAAAGCACTATCAGTATGTCAGACAAGTGAGTCAGCAACCCAGTAAGATACCACAAAAAATGAAACTAGCACCTATGGACCATACAAATTCTGATACTCAGAAAAGCACTATCAGCATGTCAGACAAATGAAACAGGCAGAATGGGGGAGATTTGTAGCACTTACTGCTGTTAAAATCAAGCCAAGAAGGTCATTTGTTCCCCTTGGGCCAATCTTCTTAAGTAAAATAGCAGCCAGGAAATGTAAGGATTTCAATAAGTTTTTCTTTTTCCTTGTTTTTACCACTTTACCATCAACACCATTTTGACTAATGCTCTCTTTATTCCTGGTATGTACATTTCCATCATTACAAGAATTTTCTTCTCTACGTTTCCTCCGTCGACTTGACTGCGCATATGCTAAAGTTCCACCAGCAAGTAGTGCACCAGAAACAACTGCAATCGTTCTCCTGAATGTGGTTTGAACGGAGGAGCATATAAGAACTAAGAATCGACTAACCAAAATTTTCAAACAAACATTTCCCTCCAATATATATGATATGATTCAGGCGGGGGAGTTCCCTCCCTCCCCGGTGAAAATTCAAACAAAAACAAAGATTCCGCCCATGTTAGTTGCAATAACTGAAGTGGTGACATTGTTGCTAGATCGCCCTCTCCAAACAGACAGACAGCGAGAAAAAACGAAGGTTAAGTTGTATGGAAGCCTTGACAATCAACAAGACACAAATATCGCCAAGCAAGGGAACCGCCTGTCATAATATCGCTTCACTGTATCCAATTTGAAACTGCAAAGATTCAGCAGATAACTATTGTTCATTGCAAACATGGCTGTTAAGAAACAGATTTGCTATTTCACATCTAGATGTGAAATAGCTATCTCACATCTAAGTCCTTTGCCGCTAGAATTGTTTGATCTCGTTTTTCTTTTGTCCACGTTTGAGCGTGTAATCTCGCGATTTGTACGCATTCGCATTCCAGCGAGCGTGCGCTCGTGCAGCCCCAGCAGGGGGACTTGCATGCAGCCTGCCAGCGTGGGCTGGCGCATGTGTGTGCCAGCGTGGCTGGTTTTGCCGTTCTGTTTTTGTTTTTATTGTTAAACTGTCTCAATGCTATAATATGTGTATATATTATATGCTGTTTGTATGCATCTCCTTTTGCGTGTATATACCATATGATCGTTCTTGCATGTTTTTGTTTGTCAATGTTTTGATTTGTGTTCATATATGAGCGTGTTGTCTCATCTAAGTTTCGGTCCATTTGATCCGTCGCTATAAATTTTCGTGCAATTCTTTGATCGTGGTTGTTTTGTCCCATGCGTCCGTTGTCCATTTTACGGCCCATCGCACCGCGCGTCTTTCTTTTTGGGGCCATTTTTGGTGGATTTTTATGTGTGTGTTGTAGTTGGAAGAGAAGAGTTGTTTGTTAGAGACGAGCTGACCGCTAGCTTAACCATTCTGGTCTTTGTTCTAACTCTTTATCTCATTCATCTTTGTCTTTGGAGTAACGACCCATTTCTTGTTTTTGTTTTTGCCTGCGAGTCTAACCCTAATATGTAAGAAGCCGTCTCTTTTTATTTTTCTTGTTCCAATTGCAATCGATCATTGACATGCATGTGGTCCAAATCATTTTGGTCTCTGTGCAAGTGTACTCCTAATATGTAACTGGGTTCACGTCTTTTATATTTTGTCCTAGTTGTAAGTCAACCACTGACATGCAAACTAGAGCATGTCTTTTTTTATTGTCATGGTTGCAAGTCAATCACCAACATGCAAAACTCGGTCCGACACTTTTTTAGATTATGTTTCAAGTGCACCTTTGTCATACAACTAGGCCCGCCTCTTCTATTTTTTCTTGTCCGACTTGCATGTCAACCAATGACATGCAAGTAGAGTCCAACCCATTTTTGTAAACATGTAATTATAGGATAGATTCTTTTTGTCTTAGTTACAACTCACACCAACACATACAACTGGCATCGCCATCTTTTGTCCCAGTTACAAGTCCACCTTCAATATGTAACTGGACGTACCTATTTTTTTATCCCAGTTGCAAGTTCACCCTCGACTCGCAATTGAGGTTCAACCTTTTTATTGTCCGTGTTGCAAGTCCATCCTCGACTCATAACATAGACCCAACATTTTTTCTCTCAGATACAAGTCCACCCTCACTCACAACTTGGGCCACCTTTTTTTTGTCCCAGTAGCAAGTCCACCTCCGACTCGCAATTCGGGGGCTGGCCTTTTTTTTCCTAGTTGCAAGTCCACCCTCGACTCCCAACTCGGGCCCAATCATTTTTTTCTTCCAGTTACAAGTCTACCCGTTGACTCGCAAGTTGGGCCTGACCTTGTTTTGTCCCAGTTGCAATTCCACCCTCGACCTGTAACTAGGATCTGACTTTTTTGTCCTAATTGCAATTACACCCTCAACTCGCAATTGGGGTCTGACCTTTTTTTGTCCCAATTGCAAGTCCACCCTCAACTCGCAATTTGGGCACGACCTTTTTTTTCAGTTGCAATCCCACTCTCGACTCGCAACTGGGCCCCCATATTTTTTTTCTAGTTGCGAGTCCACCCTCGACTCGCAATTAGGGCCTGAACTTTTTTTGTCCCAGTTGCAGGTCCACTCTCGACTCACAAGTAGGGCCCGACCTTTCTTTCTCCTCATTTGCAAGTCCACCGTCGACTCGCAACTGGGGCTCAAGCCTTTTTTTGTCACAGTTGCAAGTCCACCATCGACACGCAACTGGGGCCCTAACTTTTTTAGTCCAAGTTGCAAGTCCATCCTCAACTCGCAACTGGTGCCCGACCCTTTTTGTCCCAGTTGCAGGTCCACCTTTGACTCGCAACTCGGCTTGATGTTTCTTCTATCTTGCAACTGGGTTTTGAGTATATTTCTTTGATTTAGTTGCAAGTTCACCCTTGATTCACAGCTGGGGCTAACGCTTTTTTCTCTCCACTTGCAATTCCACCCTCGACTTGCAACTAGGCTTGATGCTTTTTTTGTCTTGCAAGTGAGTTTAAGTCTTTTTTCCATTAGTTGCAAGTCCACCACCGTCGAGGGCCCACAGTTGCAACCCGACCATCGACTCGCAACTGGGGGTGTGTGTGTTTTGTCATGGCCCCCAGTTGCAACCCGACCATCGACTCGCAACTAGGGGTGCGTGTGTTTTTTCATGGCCCCCAGTTGCAACCCGACCATCGACTCGCAACTAGGGGTTTGCGTGTGTTTGTCGAGGCCCCCAGTTGCATGCCGGACATCGGCATGCAACTAAGGTTGTATGTGTTTGTCGAAGGCCCTAGTAGCATGCCGACCATCGACTCGCAACGAGGGGTGTTTGTCGAGGGCCCCCAGTTGCATGCCGACCATCGAGTCGCAACTAGTGTGTGTGTGTGTGTGTGTGTTTGTCGAGGGTCTCTAGTTGCATGCCGACCATGGACTCCAACTAAGGGTGTGTGTGTGTGTGTGTGTGTGTGTCTTTTGTCGTGGCCCCAGTTGCAACCCGACCATCGACTCACAACTAGGGATGTGTGTGTTTGTCGAGGCCCCCAGTTGCATGCCGACCATCGGCTCGCAACTAGGGGCCTGTGTGTTTGTCGTAGCTCCAAGTTGCATGTCGACCATCGACATGCAACCAGGGGGAGTGTGTGTTTGTTGAGGGTCCTCAGCTGCATGTCGACCATTGACTCGCAACTAGGGTGTGTGTGTGTGTTTGTCGAGGCCCGCAGTTGCATGCCGACCATTGACTTGTAACTAGGGATGTGTGTGTTCGTCGAGGGTCCCCTGTTGCATGTCAACCATCGACTTGCAACTAGGGGAGTGTGTGTTTGTCAAGGGTCCCCAGTTGCATGCCGACCATCGACTCGCAACTAGGGGGGTGTGTGTTTCGTCGTGGCCCAATTGCAACCCGACCATCGACTCGCAACTAGGTGTGTGTGTGTGTGTGTGTGTTTGTCGAGCGTCCCTGGTTGCATGTCGACCATCGACTCGCAACTAGGGATGTTCGTGTTTGTCGAGGGTCCCCGGTTGCATGCCGACCATCGACTCGCAACAAGGTGTGTGTGTGTGTGTGTGTGTGTGTGTGTGTGTTTGTCAAGGGTCCCTAGTTGCATGTCAACCATCGACTTGCAACTAGGGGAGTGTGTGTTTGTTGAGGGTCCCAGTTGCATGCCGACCATCAATTTGCAACTAGGGGTGTGTCAGTGTTCGTCGAGGGTCCCTAGTTGCATGTCAACCATCGACTTGCAACTAGGGTGTGTGTGTTTGCCGAGGGTCCCCAGTTGCATGCCGACCATCGACTCGCAACTAGGGCTGTGTGTGTGTGTTTGTCGAGCGTCCCCGATTGCATGCCGACCATCGACTCGCAACTAGGAATGCTGTGTTTCTCGAGGGTCCCCAGTTGCATGACGACCATCAACTCGCAACTAGAGATGTGTGTTTGTCAAGGGTCCTTATTTGTGTTTTTTTATGAACCCGAGTTGCAACCCGGCCATTGACTCGCAACTAGGGGATGTGTGTGAAGAGGTTCTGAAATTATTCGATGTCCCGCTTTTGGTCTATATTTATTGCTTCGCTGTGATGTGCAGACAGCAACGGCCAACAGGTCCGTTGGCTAGCTACATGCATTTCATAGTGGGTCGACCGATGCAATGCGGGGCAGTTCCCAGATTAAAAAAAAATCAAACACCGACGCAACGCAGGGCAGCTTCCCAAGTAAACAAACCAAAAAATAAAAAAATCAAGCAAACAAGAACGTGGTGGGCTTGTTTCATATGACGCTGATGTCAAAGCTTAGAAGAGTAGATAGAGAAAAAAAACCAGCGGTGGCCTGAACAATCAGAACAAAAAACAGTTGGAGGAATTTGTCAACAAGTAACATCATCTTAGATGTGAGATATTATCTCACATCTAGATGTAACATAGTCAGACCCGCTAAGAAAATGTGAAGAAAACTCGAGGACAAAGAAAATCGGGCCAATAGCTCATGTGCGACGTTATTGATGTGAATTGGAAGGAGTGCGACGTTGTTGAAATGAATGGCTGTGATGCGACACATTTGAGCGTGTAAATAGCCCAGAGCCACATGGGGTGTTAAATGTGGTTAAATTGGTCGTCAACCAAGCCCGCCCGTTTATGTTAGGACATGTGGGTCCAACTTAATTGTTCCTCAAAACAGCTGACCGTGCCCTGCCGCCCGACCGTGCCGGGCCCGCCACTCTGCCCCCCTTCTTCTCCGTTGGCGGCGGATCTTGCGTTCTCGGTGGCGGCGGCGGAGCCCTCGTTCTCAACGGCGGCGGAGCCTTCGTCCTCAGAAAATGGTGAGTGAATTCGAACCCTAGTCGCCCTCCCGTTCCTCTCTCGGGCCCGTAGATCTCAGCTCGTTTCCTCTGTTTTCGCTTGTTGAATCGATAGGTTGTGAGGGAAGCCCGTGGGCATACTGAGATGGAGCCGCCAGATTCAACTTCGAATAGGTAATGCGCCTCTCTCCGATCCAATTTTGCATGCAATTAGGGCCTCGTCTGCTCTTTCTCATGGGCTCACACTGTCTGCCACTGACAGAGGGGATGCTGCCGCTCGGACCTTCGAATTGAAGTCAATTTCTTTCCATCAAAGCCAAAATTAGTTGATGGTAGCATACAGAACATTGAGAGAGACACAATTGTTAAATGAGAGGTTGAGTTTACAGAGATTGATCCACAAGTTCTACAGAACATGGGAGAGACGGCAGTGAAGAAATGGGTGGAAAAAATTGGGGAGAATATTGTTTGGGGTCCAGAGCAAGAAGTATCGCTGTTGCGGTTTGATGATTGGAAAGGAGATTATGTGAGAATAGAAGATGCTGAACAGATTGTTGAAGGAATCGATCGGCAAAACGGCTGGACAAGCAAACGGGCTAATTTTTTTGCTGAGCTCGTTGATCTGAACATTTTTTCGAAGGTTGGATATGTGCCATCACAATTGGCTGCGCAGATGGTAGATGATGATTGGGCTACACAGAGGCCATTGATTCCCATGTGTACTGAACTTACAGTAATAGCCGAAGAGGGACAGGTGACTGGAACTGAAACTGAAACTGCAGCAACTGTTGATTGGAATGTAGTTGAATTAGATGAGCCTACTGATTTGGTCATTGCACCAATGCCTGACATTGAGATGGCCAAACTTTTTGGCATTCCAGTCGATGACAGAGATAAGCAGGAGAGGGGCGAATCTAGTTTGCCTGCTAATGCTGATGAAGAAGTAGATGGACAGTTGATGGAACAAGCTGCAGATGAAGTAGATGATGCACATGATGATGAGCTGGTGCATGTGTATGACAAAGAAAACCCTGTCATTGAAGTAGGCAAGTTGTTCCCAAGCATGAAGGAGTTTAGGATGTGTTTCAAGACTTATGCAGTGAAACATGAGTTTGATGCCAAGACTGTTTGGACTGATAGAAAGAAGTTTTATGCGAGGTGCAGAGGATTTGATGGTAGTGTGAAGCCTTGCAAGTGGTACATATCTGCTAGACTGCAACCTGATGGAAGTACTGTCAGGGTTAACCAAATCCCCAATCAACATACTTGTATTACAAGTTCACAGAGAGTATCAACCATGACATCACAACTTTGGGTTGCAGAAAAGATCACCCCAATTTTAGCCAAAACACCAAACACTACTGCCAAGAAACTCAAAGTAGACTTGGAAAAGATGTACCCCATTAAACTGAAATATACCACAGTGTGGAAGGCAAAACAAAGGGCAATGAAAAATTTATATGGTGATTGGGCAAATACATTTAGGATGCTTTGCAACTTCAAAGCAGAGGTGGAAAAGAGGTCGCCTGGCAGTGTTGTGGAGATAGATACAGAGGTATCAGCCGAAGGTGAAGTCAAGTTCTCCAAGTTTTTTATGGCTTTGAAGCCTTGCATCGATGGGTTCAAAGCAGGGTGCCGTCCATATTTGAGCATAGACTCATCATTTTTGACAGGCAAGTGGAATGGTCAGTTGGCAGCATGCAATGCTCTAGATGGACACAACTGGATGTTTCCTATTGCTGTTGGCTTGTTTCAGTCAGAAACAGAGGCTTCATGGACATGGTTCTTGATCCAGTTGAAAAGATGCCTAGGGCCAGTGTCACCTTTGGCTATACACACAGATGCATGTAAGGGGCTTGAAAATTCAGTGAAAATGTTTTCCCACATGCTGAGCAGAGGGAGTGCTTCGGTCATTTGTGGATGAATTTGATCAAAAAATTTAGAGGAGAAGAATTTGGGCGCATGTGGCCAGCAGCAAGATCTTACACTAGACAGACACACAAATATCATCTTGATAAGATAATGGCAGCATGTGATGAGTTTGGTCCATGGCTGAACACCTACCATTCTTTGTTATGGTACAGGTCAGCATTCAACACTGCCATCAAGTGTGACCACATCAACAACAATTTGGCAGAGAGTTTCAACAACAAGGTGAAGGAGTTAAAAGATTTGCCTGTGCATGACATGGTTGACCAAATCAGGATCATGCTCATGCGGTTGTGGGAATTGAGAAGAAGGATAGGTGATTGTCTGCAAGGTGATAAGCTTCCAGCAGTGGTACAACAGGTGGTCAATAGGAGCAGATGTCTTTCACATTTGTTTGTTGAAAAATCTTCACCTTGGGGTGCTGAAGTTAGAGATAACAAAACTGGAAGGAGACATGTTGTTAACACTGAATTGCATGATTGCACTTGCCTCGAGTGGCAACACACTGGTAAACCATGTGAGCATGCCATTCTTTTCTTAGCATCCCAACCGAAGATAAACATGCACCCATATTTGCATGAATATTATTCGGTAGCAAGATTCAAAGCTGCATATGCTACTCCAATTCCAGCACTTACAGATCAGTCTCAGTGGCCTGAAGTGGACATTGAATTTTCCATGTGTCCTCCCTTGACGAAAAGAAAGGCTGGCAGGCCTAAACAGAGTAGATTCAAGGCATGGTTTGAGAAAGGTGGGAGTAGTAAGAAGGGAAAGAAAGATGGAAAGCCAAAAAGGGCCCAAAAAGGTAACAAAAACAGATGCAAGTTGTGCCAGGAACTTGGGCACAGAGTGGGATCTGTCAAATGCCGTTACACTCCTGATAAGCCAAAGTATGTTCTTGTTTATTTGTCTGTGTTTTGATTTGGTGCTTTTTTCCAATTACTATATCTATAACATTTTCCCAATGGCCAGGAGGAAGCGAGCAAGTCAGCCCCTTGTTGTTGAACAGTGTTGGCCAACAAAAAAAGCAAGAGTCAATGGCGGTAGAAAGAAGAGAAGTGTGCCTGAGCCTGAGCAGACTGAAGAAAATCCTGCTGCAGTCAACATTCAGACTGAAGAAACTGATGTGGAGGTGCACACCGAAGAAACTGAAATTGCAGTCAACATTCAGACTGAAGAAACTGCTCTCGAGGTTGAAACTGAACCTGAGCGTGTCGAGGTTCAGACTGAAGAAACCCATGTTGAGGTACACACCGAAGAAACTGAAACTGCTGTCAACATTGAGACTGAAGACACTGATCACGAGGGTGTTGGCGAGGTGTTGAAAAGACCAGTGAAGAAAACCAAGATGATCAGTGAACTTGTGTGTGTAGTAGAACCAAAAACAAGAAGTGCTAAGGCGAAGAAGGGCACACGACGTGGTAGGAAGAGGTAGAACAGAGAACAGTTTGAAAATTTGGGGCATGTAATAATATTTGTAACTTGGTGCGTACTGGTAGTCACTATGTATCCCCGTATTTCTATTCGAACTTGTTTGTTGGTACCTTGTCTAAACCAGCCAAATAAAATTCAAATTAAATTCAAATTTGGGCTCAAATTTGAATTAGGGATAGGGTATTGATGTTTTAATGCTATCTAAAGTACCTCAACTGAAATATGTTTGCTTGCTGATCATTCCGAGCCCTTTTGGTAAGTTGAACTCATAGTCATGAAAAGTGTGTCTCAAATGACCTCCAAAGGTAGGGTAAACGGCCTCATATTTAAGCAAGTTTTTTTGGCACCTTGTCTAAACCAGCCAAATATTTTGTCTACACATCTATTCTACCTATATAGTGTAAATCTAAAGTCTCACTATTTATTGAATTAATTTTCTATTATTTCTTTTCTTTTTGAAAAAACAAGGTTTAATAGAAAATTATATATAAAACAAGTTTAAAACATGAAAATGAGAAAAGTAAGTTAAGATCTTTCTTAGTCAATCCAAAATGAAGTTTTGGTGAGGTTTTCACACTTTTCATTTTCAAAACCCCACCTACTCTCGGGTGCCCACTACTCTCTCCCTTGAACTCCATACTACATTGTCCGAGGAATGACAATTTTGTGAAGGATTTTTCGTAAAAATGTATGTAAACCATATTTATATTTTTTCTCGTTACTATACGACATAATAAGACTATGTGCGCAAGTTTTATATTTTTTTGATTTTTTTTGAATTAGTTATGCTCAACCCTAATCAGTCAAAACCCCTCAAACCTCTCAAAACCCCGCACACTACCGGGTCATCGATCGTTGTGCGTGGACGGTTGAGATCAGGCGCTAGGGTTAGCTACAGTGTGCATCGATCCACATGAGACGCGCTGATTGGTTGAATCAGTGTGCATCGATCCGCATGAGACGCGCTGATTGGTTGAATCGGTGGGGTTTGGATCAGCCTCTCTCGTTGGGGCATCAGGACCGTTCATTTGAATCCAACGGCAAGAGTTGATGCGGTGCATGGACCAAGCCTACGCAGTGCCCTTTCCATCGTTGCATGCATGCCCGTGCCTACCCGCAGCATGCATGCCCACCCGCAGAACTGCGCCCGTGCATTGCATGCATGCCCTCGACGTAGCCCTGCTCCGCCACCCCTATCGACGTAGTAAGCTGTCGCATGCCTACCATTAGAACCGATGCAGCGTCGCATCAAAGCATGCACCTGGCCACAATGCAGCAGCCCGATGAAGACAACCAAAAAGCCAACGCTGCATGGCGTGCTGTGCATGGCGTGCTCCTCTTTGAGGACGCAATACTGGCATGGGGTATCGATGTGGGTATCGATGCAGTTCAAACGGCGTGCTGCCTGTTACAAGATGGGCAAATGAAGGCGTCCATTATTGTCACGTCTCCCATCGACCGAACGTTGCCCTCTAGCCAGGCCCTAGCAAGATGGGCAAATTAATGGGCTACGGCATGAATGCACGGGCGGCACACGCAGAGAACCCGGGGCAGGCGTGTCCCCTTGACCCACGACGGCACAGACGCGTGCGTGAGCCCGTCCCCCTTGACCCGCGACCGGTGGCACAGAAGGATCGCAGCCCGTTTCCCACGCTCGTGTACACACTTTCATGGGGCGCCACCAAACGCCGCCCGCCCATTAATTCTACGGGGTGAAACCACGTCGCACTTGGGCTATTTAAGCCGGGCACTATCGTCTTCCTCTCCCTCCTCATCCACACTCCATCCTCTGCCTCCTCTGCCCTCCTTCTTCCTTCTTCTCCATCAAACCCGATCGAGCCCTCGAGCCACCCCGCCACCATGCAGTACAACGCCCCCACCTACCGCTTCCCCCCAACCGTGCCGGAAAGGCTCTACCCGGCCGGAGTGTATGTAGAGAGAACCCTTAGGGTTTGGGCGATCTCGAGGTGGAGGGGCGCAAGGGAGTTAACGGAGTTCTTCCTTGCGGCCGGCTTCCGCCACCTCCCCCGCGGCTCTCCTCGGATGTACCATCTTGAGGAGGTCAACCAAAACGGCGTTGTGGTTGGGCTCCTCGCCACGTTCACTAACCCTTTCGATGCTTTCCATCTCCTCGGGCGAGCGTATTGGGTTGGTTGTGAGTTCATGGCATTCACCACCTACAATATCTTCACCGACTTCAACGGCATCTTCCCCAACAACGGCGTTATGCACACGCTCCCGTACCCCATCAACAACGGGGAGGAGTGAAGGGCGGCGCCCGGAGGAGCGAGGTGGCCCCGGAGGAGGAGGAGAAGAAGAACCCGCGTTTGGTGCCCCCGATCTATCTAGCTTGCTATAGATCTATCGTATTAGTTTTTTTAAGTTGTAATCGTTATGCTACTATTATTAAGTTTATTAGTACTTTAAGTTGTAAGGCTATCATGGAGTTGTAAGGCTATCGTGGAACTATGGGTTGCAATCGTTATGCTTCTATATAATCGTTATGCTACTATATATATTGTGTGTTTCGTGCTATTATTTGTGGATTGCTATGGGTTGTTCTTGCTTATTATTCGTGTATTGCTATGGGTTGCTACGGGTCCGGGTTGCTACACCCCAATCACCACACACACCATCTTCAAAATATTGGCCAAACCATGGACATGCAACTAGGAGCCCCATGCAAACCCACTATGGACATGCAACTAGGAAATGCAAACTAATTTACTTCGGGCACTTCATGCAAGCATGCAACTCATTTAGTTCATGGAACCGTAGACATGCATAAAAACAATTAACATTTAGTTTTAGTGCATCAAAAAATGATCCATCACAAAATTTAGTGCAAGAAAAAGGCCAAAGTAAAAACAAGTAACATTTTATTGGGCCCATTTTATTTGCGGAAGTTAGAGGTGGGCTGGTGCCCCTACGCGGGTGGGCTGGTCTTGGGCATGGTTATTTTCTCAGGGCCCATTTTCTCACGGCCCAACATCTATTCGGCAGCCCAGTTTTGTTTTTTACTAGAAACTGAATTTGGGTGTGTACTCTGTTAACTGAAGAACAAAAACAGAGGAAACAGAGCATGAACACTGAATAGGGCCCCTGAGAATATCATTACAATAATTCAAGCAAGTTTTGCTTCACACAAATTCAAATTCATCTAACAAATGATCCCTGGCTAACTCAAACTACTGGGCACCCCTGAAACTAGCTGACACACTAACTGAAACTCTAACAAATTCTAGCGATTGATGAACATCAAGTAAAATAAACCCATAGCAATGACACAACCATAAAATGCTCCAGCCATCATATTTGCTTGCTGCTTCAAATCGATCAGATGCTTTAGTTGCTTGCCAATTTTCTTCAATTCACACTTCAGTTCTGCACTGTGCATCATCGGATCGGCTCTGTCCGCCAAATTGGGGGCTTGTTCCACGGCAAGCCGCCCCCCAAAATTGAGCTCTTGGGTTCGGGTTGATCCCTCCAATTTCAACCTTTCAACATAGTCATCGAGCCACTCAAAATGCCCACATTTCTTCAGAACCTGAAAAACAGGGGGCCGGCGGCGCATGAATCCTAGATCCACCACCCAGATCCACCGCCCTAATTCGAGGAAAAAAGAAAGAAATCGGGAGAAATTAGACCATAGGATTGGTCAAGAACACAGATCTAACCTGCCCCGGCTGTGGCTTGCTCAAGCATTTCACAAACTCGCGCCCACGGTTGCCATTTTCTTCCCTCACACAAGTCAAACGCTTCAGAGGCTCCATGCGCGGGCAATCGGGGCATCTTGTCAACAGCAGTGAACCGTATTGCGTCCATGATTGGCGGGAGGCCGAAGTCGAGCTAGACATCACTTGCCGGCGGCGCGCTTCGTTGCCGGAGCAGAGGAAGAAGAAGGTGGAAAGGAAAGGGGCAGGGCAAGCAATGGAGGGCGGGGGGGGGGGGGGGGCTGGCTCGGGCTCGTGGCTGGCTCGGGTCGGGGCACGCTGATGAGCACGGGCATGCTTGCTTGGATAAGTTGTGGGTCCCACCCGCATGCGAGTAACTGCTAGGTCCTGCGTGTCATAACTCGAATCACTAACCCCTCGTGTTTTTCATTTCATGGTTAAACAGAGCCATGTCGCATTGTAGCTATTGTTTGCTTCTAAAACGTCGCATCACAGCCATTCATTCCAAAAACGTCGCACTCCTTCCAATTCGCACGAAAAACGTCGCACAGGAGCTATTGGCCCAAGAAAATCAAAATAGCCTGTAAAACTAGCCGACCACAATGCGTCAAGCGCAAGACGCACGCAAATCGAATTTTGGGAGTGAAACAAGTGTATTCTGCCTGCATCAGCAAGCAACAGGGTAATGTGAGCTCTATGCCCTGCCATGAATCATGAAGAATTTTGCTGAGGAACTGCAAGGCTACATTCCCATCCCCCTGCCCCCAAGCGACTACCTAACCTGAGATCCATAATCCACTACACAGCCACATTATAGCAACTTAGCATCCTGCAAGCTCCCCTGCTCATTACTTGTTGGCAACCAATACAATGCTGCAGTTACTAGGTCCACGCTTAGACCTGTGGTCTATGACAGTACCTAGTACTACCACACAGTAAGTAGTACTAGTAGTACAACCGAAGTGTTTCAGTGTGTAAGAAGTGCCCTCTGCCCAGACGCGCCCTTCACGAGACAGACTGACAGAGACACAGAGTCACGATGGCGATGGGAATTAGTACTAGAGCAGTCCATCTATTATCTACTGACTTCCCGTTAATTCGCTGCTCGGCGCACGGCAATGGCGCCGCGGCGGCCAAACCCGCCCCGCTGTTAGGATCAGAGAAGCGCACGCAATCAAGCTGCCATCACTTTGGTATGTGACGGGCGCCGAGGGCGTGGTCTCCGTATGGCATCGTGTGTCATCGACGCTGTCTGATATAGAATGTACTCTCGGAGTCCCACTCAAAAGGAAAAAAAAGCTTTCCCCTTGTCATACTCGGTTTCCTAGTAGAATCTGCTTCCTACTCCGGAACCCTACTCCGGGCGAGGATCGATTTCCTGTCACGAACCCTACTCCGGGCGTACCGAGGAGACGATGTCGCGAGGAGGAGGAGGAGGAGATGGCGTCACGGAGCAGGATACCCCACCGGCGACCAGCCCCCGTGGACGCAGCGAGGACGCTCCGTCCCGTTCGCCGTCGCTCCCCGTCGTTGCTCCAGAGGTTATTTCTTCCGCCTCCTCTTCCTTCTTCTAATATTTCCAATCTCTCAACTAAGTAAGAGAATCGGAGACCTGAACGACCCGTCTCTTCCCTTTGTAGAAGAAGAAGAAGCTGATGCGCGAGCACGAGCAGCAGCCCTCGGCGGAGCTCCCAGACGACGTCCTCATCGAGATCCTCTCGCGGGTGGGCTACAAGTCGCTCTGCCGCTTCAAGTGCGTGTCCAGGCCGTGGCTTGATCTTTGCTCCGGTCTCGACATCCGCAAGAGGCGGTCGCCACAGACCCTCTCTGGCCTCTACTTCTTCGGACAGGAACACGACGAGGGCCTCCAGTTCCATGATCTGGCAGGGGGTGCCCCCCCGTTGTTCAATGCCGGTCTCTCTTTCTTGGCCAGTTATCACTATCAACGGTACAGTGTCGAAAAATGCTGCGGTGGCCTTCTACTTTGCATGTGCTGGAAACCGCGCTCAGTGCAAGTGGATTGTGATTATGTCGTGTGCAATCCGGCGACTGAGAAGTGTACTGTATTGCCTGCTATAGAGGTCCGGGACCGACCAGAGACTCTCCGTTTGGTGGGAGGTCACCTATGTGATATAGACCTGCCGAACGTTTTTTGGGTTTTGATACAGCCAACCCCTCCAGTTTTGTGGTGGTCGTGCCCCTGGCATATTATTTTGGTGTAATCGGAGAACTGGCGATCTACTCATCGGAAACTGGACGATGGACTTTCGCGCTGAATGAGTGGAGTCGCGACGCTATGGTTCGTCGTGATCAACCTGCCATCTTCCTGAATGGAATTATCCATTTGACAACCTTTGATTCTTCAATAGTAACGGTGGACAGAGAGGGAAAGATTTGGAGAGAAATTAAAGCGCCATGCGTGTCGGAAGCCATTGGACTGTCTCAGGGGTGCTTGCATACTTGGAGTGTAGATGATTGTTGTCAACTGTTCGTTTGGGTTCTTGAGGATTATGCTAGCGGAAAATGGACCCTAAAGCACACTGCTAATGTTTTGGGACTGTTCGGAAGACATTCTTGCAAAGATGACGAGAGTCTTACAAGATGTTGGCAATTCATCCAGATTATAATTCATTTTTCCTTACTGATGGGAAGATGACAGTCTTATACAATATGGATAATCAGAAATTGCAAGTTATCAGCGCTTCCCAAGAATTCGTGGGCTGTGCGCCTTATATTCCTTGCTTTGCCAAATGGCCCTCAGTAACAGTAGCGCCCTTGTAAGAAAAGTTTCTTGGACATAGGCCTAATCTTCTTGTTGTGGAACTATATATAGCTTGGACATGGATATGTTATATGTAACAAATTTCTTGTTGTGGAGTATATGTCACCGATGAAGGAAATGGTTCAGTTTAACAATACATACTTATATTTTTCTTTTTATTTCTTTCTCTTCTTTTATGTTCTTTCGTTCTTCCTTGAGGGGAAGGTAACTTTGTTCTCTTAAGGGGTGTAGAACAGCATAATTGTTTGAACGATATACTAGCCTAGACTCTGGTAATTGCAGACAGGTTCGCCATTCAGTACTGTGGTTCCTGAACCTTAGTCTTGGCTATGCGGTTCATGATATTTGCATAGAGAAGAAATATTGATGGTTAGAAGGATCTGAAGTTCATTCTGTGAATTAAAACAAGTTAAATATCTGGTGTTGAATCTATCTGGAAGAAAAAGGATGCAGCATGCATACTCCAGTTCCCTTCGCCCTTGTGCAGTCCGGTCCGTCTATATCGCATCTAGATGTGAGATAATATCTCAGATCTAACATGACATCATATTACACTGTGGACCCCTCTATTTGTTTTCTTTGTTTTTTTATAGTATATATACACAGAAAAGCTACAGCTCGTACAACTACATGTCTACATGCTCAAAAGAATTTGGCCGTTGCCGCTAAAAAAAGACACATATCTTGCTAGCTACTATAGATCAAATCGAGCTGCTTGCTTGTGTGTTTGGTCTGACTTGCTTTGCACGTACAAGTGAATGACAGGGATGATACCGTACCGTGCTGGGACGACGCTAGCTTGTGTGCAGACGTTTAAATATCAGATTTTCATTTTAAAAATTATGACCAATTTTACAATTTTTTAAATTTTGAGTATTTTTTGAAAAGGGAACAAATTCTGAAATTCTTAATATTTTCTGGGAATTGTGAACATTTTTTCAAATTTTGATCATTTTTTGGAAAAATGAACAATTTGTTAACATATTTCGAAATTTTGTACAAAATTTTGATTCCGAACATTTTTGGAAAACGCAAACAATTTTTAAAAGTGATTTTTTTCAAACTTTTGAGTCGTTTTGAAAGTTGTGATTCGTAACATTATTTTTTTTGTTTGTCTTGGGCATGTTTGTTTGTCTGTTTTTTTTTTGTTTGGTCGTGCTTGTGCAGCTGTCGGGCGTTGCATCTGACTGTCACATGCCGCGCCACACAGGGAGCCCCTGACTGGGCTGGCTCATTAGCAGGCGTGGCGCGATGGTGGATAGTGCATCGTAGAAATTCCAAAAATGGAAATGCGGTCGCTAGGAATCATAAAAATCAAAATGAAAAATGCGATCCACTTTTAGAAAATTGAAGAAGTAAAAGGAGAGGAAAATCAGTGAAAAAAATGGCAAAGGAAACAAAAAGAAAAATCATGAAGAAAACAAAACAAAACAAAACAAAAAAATATCCTAGATATTTGGGTCGGCTCATCTGCGGTTTGCTCGTGTCGAGGGTGGACTTGCAATTGGGAATTAAAAAGGCCGGACCCCGAGTTGCGAGTCTAGGATGGACTCACAATTGTGACTAAAAAGCCCAGTTGAGAGCCAAGTTTGGACTTGCAACTGGGACAAAAAAAGGTTGGGTCCCAGTTGCGAGTCGAGAGTGGACTTGCAACTGGGACAAGAAAAGGTGGGACCCTAGTTGCAAGTCGAGGGTGAACTTGCAACTGGGACAAAAAATGGTCGGGCCCTAGTTGCGAGTCGAGGGTGGACTGGCAACTGGAACTGAAAAGCGCGGGCTCCAGTTGCGAGTCGAGGATGGACTCGCAACTCGGGCAAAAAAGGTTGGATCCTGGTTGTGAGTCGAGAATGGACTTGCAACTGGGACAAAAAAAGGTCGGTCCCCAGTTGTGAGTTGAAAGTGCACTTACAACTGGAAAAAAAAGGTTGTGCCCCAGTTGCGAGTCAAGAATGGACTTGCAACCGGGACAAAAATAGGTCAGACCCAGTTGCGAGTAGGGGGTGGACTTGCAACTAGGACAAAAATGTTGGGGCCCAGTTGGGAGATGAGAGTGGGATTGCAACTGAGGAAAAAAATGTCATGTCCTAATTACGAGTCGAGTGTGAGATTGCAACTGCGACAAAAAAGGGTCGGACCCAATTGCGAGTCGATGGTGGGCTTTTGTTCAGGCCCCAGTTACGAGTAGAGGGTGAACTTGCAACTGAGATGAAAAAAGGTCGGACCCAGTGGCGAGTCAAGGGTGGACTTGCAGCTGGGACAGAAAAAGGCGAGCCGGAGTTGCGAGTCGAAGGTGGACTTGCAACTTGGACAAAAAGGAAGACCCCCATTGCGAGTCAAGGGTGAACTTGCAACTGAGACAAAAAAAGGTCGGGCCCTAGTTGCGAGTCGACGGTAGACTTGCAACTGGAACAAAAAAGGTTTACCCCTAGTTGTGAGTCGAGGTTGGACTATCAACTAGGACAAAAAAAAGTTGGCCCAAGTTGTGAGTCCATGGTAAACTTGCAACTGGGACAAAAAAGATCAGGCCTCAGATGCAAGTTTATGGTGGACTTGCAATTGGAACTAAAAAGACCAGGCCCCAGTTGCGAGTTGAGGGTTAACTTTCAACTGGGACAAAAAGTTGGGGCCCCGATTGCGAACCGAGGATGGACATGCAACTAGGACAAAAGAAGTTATGGCCCGAGTTGCAAGTCGAGGGTGGACTTGCAACTAGGACAAAAGAAAATGTCGGGGCCTAGTTGCGAGCCGAGGGTGGGGGTGCAACTGGGGAAAAAGGTCAGGCCCCAGTTGCAAGTTGAGGGTGGACTTGCAATTGGGAGAAAAAAGGTCGGACCCCCGGTTGCGAGTCAAGATGGACTTGCAATTGGGACAAAAATGTCACCCCAAGTTGCGATTGAAGGATGGACTTGCAAATGAGACAAAAAAGGTCGGACCCCAATTACGAGTCGAAGGTGGGATTGCAATTGGGACAAAAAAAGTAGGGCTCTAGTTGCGAGTCAAATGTGGACTTGTAACCAGAAAAAAAAGGACGGACCCCAGTTACGAGTCAAGGGTGGACTTGCAACTTGGACAAAAAAATATCGGCCCCAAGTTGTGAGTCGAGGATGGACATGCAAATGGGACTAAAAAGATAGGGCCCTAGTTGCAAGTCGAGGGTGAACTTGCAATTGGGACAAAAGAAGGTTGGGCCCTACTTGCGAGTCGAGAGTGGACTTGTAATTGGTAGAGGTAGACTTACAACAGGGAATTTTTTTTGCATGTTAGCGCTGGAGTTGCAACTAGGAAAAAGAGCGATCCTATTTCTGTGTTCAGGATGGATTGTAACTGAGACAAAATTTAACTGGGCCCAGTTGCATATCGACCGCAAGGCAGAGCATGTATCTTTAACATCAAACTTGAAATGAAAAAAATAGGAAAAAGGTAACGACAGGAGCATAGCCTGTCTCTCCCACTTCTACAACACTGACCAGATAAAATGTAGGCTACAAGAACGCACGCAAAAAAAGTCCAACAAAAAACATACATGCACCACGAACGGGTCGACAAAAGTGGACAAAATAGAATAGGCGACGCAAGAATACATTAGCCGACGACGCGAGATCAAGAATTTGCGTGAAAATTACACCAACAAGATCCCAACAAACAACAACTTAGATGAGACATTGCTAAATCTCATCTTGATGAAGTTTAAAAGGAATGAGAGACGGTGTCATGAACCGGAAGAGGCGGCGACCGCGATATAGCTTCTTGTTTCTTGTCTCTACCAATTCTACGTCACAGTTTAGAAATAACATAGAGAATGGGTTGCCAGTGGGCTGCGATAATGAGTCGACAAAAGCGAATCCAAACAAGCCCAGGCCAACAACATGATACGCAACAAACGAACAACGACTAGTGAAGCGGAAGATAGAGCGCTTGCACGAAAATTATGAAACTAAATCAAAAGATTGGAAAACTTAGATGAGACATCGCTTAAAATAGTTGTGAATTTTAAAATATACTAAGAAAATTTAAAAAAATCATGGATTTTACAAAAAAAAGAAAACAAAAGTTTAAAAGGCAATAGAAAATTTTGGAAAAAAACAAACAAGGAAAAGAAATAAGCTCACTCCTTACTCTTTCCAATTCTTCCTCGGAGCCCACCGAAAACAAACACAAAAGAGGCACACTCTCGACACGGACACAGGCAAAAAAGACCAGCCCACACGCACACGTATAACACAACCAACATGCCGCATGTGCACGGAAACATTAGAAGGAAGTCACGTGCAGTGGACGATCACAAATTTGCACAAAAAATACAGCTTTAGATCATGTGGTGAGGAACTTAAATGTGAGATAACTATATCTCATGTTGTTTAGAAAAAGTTTATGAATTCAAAAACAAAAACTGAAAAAGAAACAAAAACAAAAGAAGAAAAAAGGAAAAAACAAAAACAAAGTGGCCCGTCCCATGGCACTTGAGACAGAACGGTTCCCTCCAAAAAAAAAACTTGAGACAGAACGGACTGACGCAAACAAGAAAAGAAAAAAAAGATAGTGGCCCGTCCTAGCCACATGACAACGCAGCCCATTTTAACAACAAAATAGAACGGGCTGACGCAAACAGGAGACGACGTGTGCTAAGACAATGGGCTCACGAGGGGTGCATACGAACAAACAACACAATATCAATTAGCACGAAATTTGAAGACAAACAAGATCCAGCGGTTCTGGACTTAGATGTGAGATAACTATTTCACATCTAAATGTAAAATAGCAACCCTGTTGCTTTTTATGTGGACATTACTTGATAGAGATTACTCGTTCACATAGCGATTTTCAGTTTGTTAAGTTATACCCATTTCCCTGACACTATTGTTGCTTGTATCGGAACATGTATGAACTTAGTATGTATGGCTCAGCTCAACAGAGCATTTGGTCCTTCCATAAACGTGCAACGGCGGCCTCTCGTCATTTCCAAACCTGAATGTTCGTTTTTTTGTTGAAGGACACTTTCGTTCAATCGATATGTCGAGGTAATACAACCACAATAAGCGAATGCCCGGCCTCTGCATCGTACGATGCACACATATCATAAATGGAATCCTAAACTAGTTTTCTATACAAAGGGCAATGTACCCACAAGCACCTGAAGGCTCCTTCATGTGTCAGAATCAGCAGTGGCTCGAAACAGGCCACCGACCAAAAGAATGAAATGATAAATCCAGCATAGAGCACTTCGCCAAACGGTCCCTCGGCGCAGCTCATGATTCACACGTTTGATACGCGAGCTGTGCATGCGACGATCATCTCTTCCTCTCGGACCGACAGTGCCACACATTTTTGGCCATCGTCATCTCACGTTGCACCAATGGGTGCTACTGCGCTGCAATTTCCTCCAGGCAGATCATGGTCTGGGGGGACTGATAGCGCGCGGTGAAGTAACCATCGAAGCAACCAGCCTGGTAGAACCTGACATCGTGCCGATACTCTACTGACCGACGAGTGATGTTGAATTTCTCCACCCACATGCCGATGCTGACATCTCCCATCTTAAATAGCTGCACAATAAAGAATTGACAGTTTAGCCATCACCATTTCTGCACGACGTGAGTAAATTCAGTGGGTAGGTGTTGGATAGCGTCAGATGCTTACCCGAAGTGTCTGATCGTCAAATTGAAATACAATGTACTCCCTCCGTATTAGTGATCTATACTAGATCACTACTTCAATGATCTAAACGCTTTTATATTTCTTTACAAAGAGAGTAGCGTGCAATATCTCATGAGATCACATAGTCAGGCCCATCGCTACTAGAATTTTTAATAAAGTGGCTGCATGCATCGTTCAGATGCAGAGGCCGGGATCCTCCTCCATTTTAAAAAAAAATCGCTCCTGAAATCGCCACATACGCCGAGTGCCAGAAACACTCGGCAAAGGGCCAAAAACCCTCGGCAAAGACTTTGCTGAAAGCTGCACTCAGTAAAGGCCATTCGGTGTACACCTCTCATGCAAACAGAAATTTGCCGAGAGCTAGAACACAAGCACTCTGCAAACTCTTTGCCGAGTGTCGAACAATACGCATCGGCAAAATAAAGGAACTCATGGACGACAGACGGAAACGGAGGTTGCCACCTGGCGTCTCTTTGCCGAGAGCCACGCTCGTCAAAGCCAGCCAACAGGAAACATCCACATGTCAAGCACCTGACATGTGGGTCCCACAAAGTACGCCGAGCGCCAGGTTTGCCGAGAGCGACGCTCGGCAAACACAACCAGTAGGAAACAGCCACGTGTCAACCGCTTGACAGCCAGGCCCACAACATACGGCGAGTGCTTTCAAGTGACGGGACGAGCATGGGGAGGAAAGGAAATGAGATACCACGTGCCGGTGGGCTCAAGAGCAACAATCTCCTCTGCAATGGCATGTTGCCGTTCAGGATGAACAACAACATCATGATAAGAACTAAAGCCAGATATATGTTTGGCTGATCCTGTCTGTTGCAGAGTCAAACATGCACTTTTTTTCTGAATGATTATAGTTTTTGGAGATCAAATGAGCTTTTGTTGAAATATTTCTCATGGCAGCTGGACAACTGTTCTGTTTGAAAAAACAACGGTGTCAAGTAGAACGGAAAAGGCACACCGTCAACATATCGTGCATTAATGGTAAATAAAAAATTGTTGCACAAAAACTTACTTTCTTATGATAAATACTAGCATAGATTTGCACAAATATTAGTATTGTAACACTAAACTATCTGTCATAGCATGGTCAAATATGTTGGGGAACGTAGCAATAATTCAAAATTTTCCTACGTGTCAACAAGATCAATCTAGGAGATGCTAGCAACGAGAGAGAGGGAGTGCATCTTCATATCCTTGAAGATCGCTAAGCGGAAGCGTTACAAGAACGCGGTTGATGGAGTCGTACTCGCGGCGATTCAAATCGCGGAAGATCCGATCTAGCGCCGAACGGACGGCGCCTCCGCGTTCAACACACGTACAGCCCCGAGACGTCTCCTCCTTCTTGATCCAGCAAGGGGAGAGGAGAAGTTGATGGAGAACTCCAGCAGCACGACGGCGTGGTGGCGATGGAGCTCGTGGTTCTCCGGCAGAGCTTCGCTAAGCACTACGGAGGAGGAGGAAGAGTTGGAGGAGGAGAGGGCTGCGCCTGGCAAGGGGTGCGGCTGCCCTCTCTCTCCCTCACTATATATAGGGGGAAGGGGGTGGAGGAGGCGCCCTAGGGTTCCCTAGGGGAGGGGCGGCGGCCACAGGGGAAACCCTAGATGGGTTTGGGCGCCCCCACCCCTGGGAAACTTGCCCCCCAAGCCGGGAGGGGTGGCTGCCCTAGGGGAGGCGCCCCCACCTCTCCACGTTACGTGAGAGGGGTTGGGAGGGGCGCACAGCCCCTTAGTGGGCTGGTGTGCCCCCTCCCCTTGGCCCATAAGGCCCCCCAACGCTTGCCGGGGCCTCCGAAACACCTTTCGGTCACGCTGGTCGTCACCCGGTACTCCTAGAACAATTCCGGACTCCAATACTCTTCGTTCAATATATCGATCTTCACCTCCGGACCACTCCGGAGTTCCTCGTCACGTCCGGGATCTCATCCGGGACTCCGAACAACCTTCGGTAACCACATACTATTTCCCATAACAACTCTAGCGTCACCGAACCTTAAGTGTGTAGACCCTACGGGTTCAGGAACCATGCAGACATGACCAAGACACCTCTCCGGCCAATAACCAATAGCGGGATCTGGATACCCATATTGGCTCCCACATGTTCCATGATGATCTCATCGGATGAACCACGATGTCGGGGATTCAATCAATCCCGTATGTAATTCCCTTTGTCTATCGGTATGTTACTTGCCCGAGATTCGATCGTCGGTATCCCAATACCTCGTTCAATCTCGTTACCGGCAAGTCTCTTTACTCATTCCGTAACGCATGATCCCGTGGCTAACTCATTAGTCACATTGAGCTCATTATGATGATGCATTACCGAGTGGGCCCAGAGATACCTCTCCGTCATACGGAGTGACAAATCCCAGTCTCGATTCGTGCCAACCCAACATACACTTTCGGAGATACCTGTAGTGCACCTTTATAGCCACCCAGTTACGTTGTGACGTTTGGTACACCCAAAGCATTCCTGCGGTATCCGGGAGTTGCACAATCTCATGGTCTAAGGAAACGATACTTGACATTAGAAAAGCTCTTAGCAAACGAACTACACGATCTTGTGCTATGCTTAGGATTGGGTCTTGTCCATCACATCATTCTCCTAATGATGTGATCCCGTTATCAATGACATCCAATGTCCATGGTCAGGAAACCATAACCATCTATTGATCAACGAGCTAGTCAACTAGAGGCTTACTAGGGACATGTTATGGTCTATGTATTCACACATGTATTACGGTTTCCAGTTAATACAATTATAGCATGAACAATAGACAATTATCATGAACAAGGAAATACAATAATAACCATTTTATTATTGCCTCTAGGGCATATTTCCAACAGTCTCCCACTTGCACTAGAGTCAATAATCTAGTTCACATCACTATGTAATTGTAAGGAATCCAACACCCATGGGTTTTTTTCATATCTCGCTTGTGAGAGAGGTTATCAGTCAACGGGCCTGAACCTTTCAGATCCGTGTGTGCTTTACAAATCTCTATGTCATCTTGTAGATGCAGCTACCACGCGCTACTTGGAGCTATTCCAAATAACTGCTCTACTATACGAATCCGGTTTACTACTCAGAGTCATCCGGATTAGTGTCAAAGTTTGCATCGACGTAACCCTTTACGACGAACTCTTTTACCACCTCCATAATCGAGAAAATTCCTTAGTCCACTAGTTACTAAGGATAAGTTCGACCGCCGTCATGTGATCCATTCCTGGATCACTCTTGTACCCCTTGACTGACTCATGGCAAGGCACACTTCAGGTGCGGTACACAGCATAGCATACTGTAGAGCCTACGTCTAAAGCATAGGGGACGACCTTCGTCCTTTCTCTCTCTTCTGCCGTGGTCATGTTTTGAGTCTTACTCAATACTCACACCTTGTAACACAGCCAAGAACTCCTTCTTTGCTGATCTATTTTGAACTCCTTCAAAATCTTGTCACGGTATGTATTCATTTGAAAGTACTATTAAGCGTTTTTGATCTATCCTTATAGATCTTGATGCTCAATGTTCAAGTAGCTTAATCCAGGTTTTCCATTGAAAAACACTTTTCAAATAACCCTGTATGCTTTCCAGAAATTCTACATCATTTCTGATCAACAATATGTTAACAACATATACTCATCAAAAATTCTATAGTGCTCCCACTCACTTCTTTGGAAATACAAGTTTCTCATAAACTTTGTAAAACCCAAAATCTTTGATCATCTCATCAAAGCGTACATTCCGTCTCCGAGATGCTTACTCCAGTCCTTAGAAGGATTGCTGGAGCTTTGCATACTTGTTAGCATATTTCAGGATTGACAAAACCTTCTGGTTGTATCACATACAACCTTTCCTCAAGAAAATCGTCGAGGAAACAATGTTTTGACATCCTATCTGCAAGATTTCATAAATAATGCAGTAACTGCTAATATAATTCCAACAGACTCTTAGCATCGCTACGAGTGAGAAAATCTCATCGTAGTCAACTCCTTGAACTTGTCGGAAAACATCTTAACGACAAGTCGAGCTTTCTTAATGGTGACACTTACCATCATTGTCCGTCTTCCTTTTAAAATCCATCTGCACCCAACAGCCTTACGACCATCAAGTAGTTCTTCCAAAGTCTATACTTTGTTTTTATACATGGATCCTCTCTTGGATTTTATGGCCTCGAGCCATTCGTCGGAATCTGGGCCCACCATCACTTCTCCATAGCTCGTAGGTTCATTGTTGTCTAGCAACATGACTTCCAAGACAGGATTACGTACCACTCTGAAGTAGTACGCATCCTTGTCGACCTACGAGGTTTGGTAGTGACTTGATCCGAAGTTTCATGATCACTATCATAAGCTTCCACTTCAATTGGTGTAGGTGCCACAGGAACAACTTCTTGTGCCCTGCTACACACTAGTTGAAGTGATGGTTCAATAACCTCATCAAGTCTCCACCATCCTCCCACTCAATTCTTTCGAGAGAAACTTTTCCTCGAGAAAGGACCCATTTCTAGAAACAATCACTTTTGCTTCCAGATCTGAAATAGGAGGTATACCCAACTGTTTTGGGTATTCTATGAAGATGCATTTATCCGCTTTGGGTTCGAGCTTATCAGCCTGAAACTTTTTCACATAAGCGTCGCAGCCCCAAACTTTTAAGAAACGACAGCTTAGGTTTCTCTAAACCATAGTTCATACGGTGTCGTCTCAACGGAATTGCGTGGTGCCCTATTTAAAGTGAATGCGGTTGTCTCTAATGCCTAACCCATAAACGATAGTGGTAATTCGATAAGAGACATCATGGTATGCACCATATCCAATAGGGTGCAGTTATGATGTTCGGACACACCATCACACTATGGTGTTCCAGGCGGTATTAGTTGTGAAACAATTTCCACAATGTCTTAATTGTGTGCCAAACTCGTAACTCAGATATTCATCTCTATGATCATATCACAGACATTTTATCCTCTTGTCACGACGATCTTCAACTTCACTCTGAAATTACTTGAACCTTTCAATAATTCAGACTTGTGTTTCATCAAGTAAATATACTCAGCATCTACTCAAATCATCTGTGAAGTAAGAACATAACGATATCCACTGCGTGCCTCAGCACTCATTGGACTGCACACATCAAAATGTATTACTTCCAACAAGTTGCTTTCTTGTTCCATCTTACTGAAAACGAGGCCTTTCAGTCATCTTGCCCATGTGGTATGATTTGCATGTCTCAAGTGATTCAAAATCAAGTGAGTCCAAACGATCCATCTGTATGGAGTTTCTTCATGCATATCTACCAATAGACATGGTTCGCATGTCTCAATCTTTTCAAAAACGAGTGAGTCCAAAGATCCATCAACATGGAGCTTCTTCATGCGTTTTATACCAATATGACTCAAATGGCAGTGCCACAAGTATGTGGTACTATCATTACTATCTTATATCTTTTGGCATGAACATGTGTATCACTACGATCGAGATTCAATAAACCATTCATTTTAGGTGCAAGACCATTGAAGGTATTATTCAAATAGACAGAGTAACCATTATTCTCCTTAAATGAATAACCGTATTGCGATAAACATAATCCAATCATGTCTATGCTCAACGCAAACACCAAATAACAATTATTTAGGTTTAACACCAATCTCGATGGTAGAGGGAGCATGCGATGCTTGATCACATCAACCTTGGAAACACTTCCAACACATATCGTCATCTCACCTTTAGCTAGTCTCCGTTTATTCCGTAGCCTTTTATTTCGAGTTACCAACACTTAGCAACCGAACCGGTATCTAATACCCTGGTGCTACTAGGAGTACTAGTAAAGTACACATTAATATAATGTATATCCAATATACTTCTGTCGACCTTGCCTGCCTTCTCATCTACCAAGTATCTAGGGTAGTTCTGCTTCAGTGACCGTTCCCCTCATTACAGAAGCACTTAGTCTCGGGTTTGGGTTCAACCTTGGGTTTCTTCACTAGAGCAGCAACTGATTTGCCGTTTCATGAAGTATCCCTTCTTTCCCTTGCCCTTCTTGAAACTAGTGGTTTTACTAACCATCAACAATTGATGCTCCTACTTGATTTCTACTTTCGCGGTGTCAAACATCGCGAGTTGCTCAAGGATCATCATGTCTATCCCTGATATGTTATAGTTCATCACGAAGCTCTAATAGCTTGGTGGCAGTGACTATGGAGAACCATCACTATCTCATCTGGAAGATTAACTCCCACTCGATTCAAGCGATTGTAGTACTCAGACAATCTGAGCACATGCTCAACGATTGAGCTTTCTCCCTTAGTTTGCAGGCTTAAGAAACTTGTCAGAGGTCTCATACCTCTTGACGTGGGCACTAGTCTGAAATCCCAATTTCAGTCTTTGGAACATCTCATATGTTCTGCGACGTTTCAAAACGTCTTTGGTGCCACAATTTTAAACCGTTAGCATTACGCACTGAACTATCACGTAGTCATCAAAACGTGTATGTCAGATGTTTCGCAACATCTACAGACGACGCTCGAGGTTCAGCACACCGAGCGGTGCATTAAGGACATAAGCCTTCTGTGCAGCAATGAGGACAATCCTCAGTATACAGACCCAGTCCGCATAATTGCTACTGTCAACTTTCAACTAAATTTTCTCTAGGAACATATCTTAAACAGTAGAACTAAAGCGTAAGCTATGACATAATTTGCAAAGACCTTTTGACTATGTTCATGAAATTAAGTTCATCTGATTATTTAATGAACTCCCACTTAGATAGACATCCCTCTAGTCATCTAAGTGATACATGATCCGAGTCAACTAGGCCGTGTCCGATCATCACGTGAGATGGACTAGTCATCATCGGTGAACATCTTCATGTTGATCGTATCTACTATACGACTCATGTTCGACCTTTCGGTCTCTTGTGTTCCGAGGCCATGTCTGTACATGCTAGGCTCGTCAAGTCAACCTAAGTGTTTCGCATGTGTAAATCTGGCTTACACCCGTTGTATGCGAACGTTAGAATCTATCACACCCGATCATCACATGGTGCTTCGAAACAACGAACCTTCGCAACGGTGCACAGTTAGGGGGAACACATCTCTTGAAATTTTAGTGAGGGATCATCTTATTTATGCTACCGTCGTTCTAAGCAAATAAGATGTAAACATGACAAACATCACATGCAAATCATAAAGTGACATGATATGGCCAATATCATCTTGCGCCTTTGATCTCCATCTTCGAGGCGCGGCATGATCACCTTCGTCACCGGCATGACACCATGATCTCCATCATCGTGTCTTCATGAAGTTGTCTCGCCAACTATTACTTCTACTACTATGACTAATAATTAGCAATAAAGTAAAGTAATTACATGCGTTTTTCATTGACACGCAGGTCATACAATAAATTAAGACAACTCCTATGGCTCCTGCCGGTTGTCATACTCATCGACATACAAGTCGTGATTCCTATTACAAGAACATGATCAATATCACACATCACATATATATAATTCATCACATCCTTTTGGCCATATCACATCACATAGCATACCCTGCAAAAACAAGTTAGACGTCCTCTAATTGTTGTTGCATGTTTTACATGGCTGCTATGGGTTTCTAGCAAGAACTTTTCTTACCTACGCAAAATCCACAACGGTGATATGCCAATTTCTATTTACCCTTCATAAGGACCCTCTTCATCGAATCCGATCCGACTAAAGTGGGAGAGACAGACACCCGCTAGCCACCTTATGCATCAAGTGATGTCAGTCGGTGGAACCTGTCTCACGTAAGAGTACGTGTAAGGTCGGTCCGGGCCGCTTCATCCCACAATGCCGCCAAATCAAGATAAGACTAGTAATGGTAAGAAAATTGAACAAATCATCGCCCACAACTACTTTGTGCTCTACTCGTGCATAGAATCTACGCATAGACCTAGCTCATGATGCCACTGTTGGGAACACGTGTCACCAAGATCAATCTAGGAGATGCTAGCAACGAGAGAGAGGGAGTGCATCTTCATACCCTTGAAGATCGCTAAGCGGAAGCGTTACAAGAACGCGGTTGCTGGAGTCGTACTCGCGGCGATTCAAATCGCGGAAGATCCGATCTAGCGCCGAACGGACGGCGCCTCCGCGTTCAACACACGTACAGCCCGGGGACGTCTCCTCCTTCTTGATCCAGCGAGGGGAGAGGAGAAGTTGATGGAGAACTCCAGCAGCACGACGGCGTGGTGGCGATGGAGCTCGTGGTTCTCCGGCAGAGCTTCGCTAAGCACTACGGAGGAGGAGGAGGAGGTTGAGGAGGAGAGGGCTGCGCCTGGCAAGGGGTGCGGCTGCCCTCTCTCTCCCTCACTATATATAGGGGGAAGGGGGTGGAGGAGGCGCCCTAGGGGAGGGGCGGCGGCCACAGGGGAAACCCTAGATGGGTTTGGGCGCCCCCACCCTTGGGAAACTTGCCCCCCAAGCCGGGAGGGGTGGCTGCCCTAGGGGAGGCGCCCCCACCTCTCCATGTTATGTGAGAGGGGTTGGGAGGTGCACAAAGCCCCTTAGTGGGCTGGTGTGCCCCTCCCCTTGGCCCATAAGGCCCCCAACGCTTGTCGGGGCCTCCGAAACACCTTTCGGTCACGCTGGTCGTCACCCGGTACTCCCAGAACAATTCCGGACTCCAATACCCTTCGTCCAATATATCGATCTTCACCTCCGGATCACTCCGGAGTTCCTCGTCACGTCCGGGATCTCATCCGGGACTCCGAACAACCTTTGGTAACCACATACTATTTCCCATAACAACTCTAGCGTCACCGAACCTTAAGTGTGTAGACCCTACGGGTTCGGGAACCATGCAGACATGACCAAGACACCTCTCCGGCCAATAACCAATAGCGGGATCTGGATACCCATATTGGCTCCCACATGTTCCATGATGATCTCATCGGATGAACCACGATGTCGGGGATTCAATCAATCCCGTATACAATTCCCTTTGTCTATCGGTATGTTACTTGCCCGAGATTCGATCGTCGGTATCTCAATACCTCGTTCAATCTCGTTACCGGCAAGTCTCTTTACTCGTTCCGTAATGCATGATCCCGTGGCTAACTCATTAGTCACATTGAGCTCATTATGGTGATGCATTACCGAGTGGGCCCAGAGATACCTCCCCGTCATATGGAGTGACAAATCCCAGTCTCAATTCGTGCCAACCCAACAGACACTTTCGGAGATACCTGTAGTGCACCTTTATAGCCACCCAGTTACTTGTGACGTTTGGTACACCCAAAGCATTCCTACGGTATCCGGGAGTTGCACAATCTCATGGTTTAAGGAAACGATACTTGACATTAGAAAAGCTCTTAGCAAATGAACTACACGATCTTGTGCTATGCTTAGGATTGGGTCTTGTCCATCACATCATTCTCATAATGATGTGATCCCGTTATCAATGACATCCAATGTCCATGGTCAGGAAACCATAACCATCTATTGATCAACGAGCTAGTCAACTAGAGGCTTACTACGAACATGTTGTGGTCTATGTATTCACACATGTATTACGGTTTCCAGTTAATACAATTATAGCATGAACAATAGACAATTATCATGAACAAGGAAATACAATAATAACCATTTTATTATTGCCTCTAGGGAATATTTCCAACAAAATATTCGTATACAAGACAAGCAGGTCATGTAATTCATGATTTTCTTAGTTTGTAGAATGCTGCTGCATTATGCCACTGGCCTCATCAACCAAAACAAGCATCTGCACAACATTTTCCATGGTGTGCCTTTTCCTACTATCTTCTCGCATGAAACGGACAACTCGACCTGTAAAAGCTAGGGTTGGCTGCGTTAAGCGTGTTGCCTCCTGGCAGGGACGCCTTTGTGTTAATATAGGCAGAGCGATTACATGATAAGGCGCAGGTGGTTAGTTGGTTGTTAACTTGTCCTCTACTCCAAGCTATACATGAGATAGAGGATATCCTAGCCAACAACCTGCGCCTCAACTCCAACGAATACAATCACGTTACACTGTCACGATACAACTACGGTCCTACACTTTTAACACCTCCCTCAATCTTAACGTATCAAGGTTCAGATTGCGCTTGAAGGCCTGTAGTTGCTTGACTTGTAACGGTTTTGTGAACCCATCTGCAACTTGATCTCCTGTTGGAATGAACTGAATATCTAGCAACTTTTGTGCAACTCTCTCGTACAAAATGGTAATCAATCTCTATGTGTTTCGTTTGTGCATGAAACACTGGATTTGCAGACAAATACGTTGCTCCAAGATTGTCACACCATAAGCATGACACACCTGTTCTTCCAACGCCAAGTTCATCAAGTAAAGTTTCAATCCACATTACCTCAGCTGTTGCATTTGCCAAAGATTTATATTCTGCCTCAGTGCTCGAGCGTGACACTGTAACCTGCTTCTTAGCACTCCAGGATATCAGATTCGACCCAAGAAAGATTGCAAATCCCCCTGTAGATCTTCTATCATCAGGACATCCAGCCCAGTCTGCATCAGAAAATGCACTTACTGTGGTTGAAGAAGATTTACACAATTTCAGCCCTGTGTTGGCACTCCCTTCAAGATACCTCAATATCCTCTTTACAGCTGTCCAATGTACAGAGGTAGGAGCATGTATAAATTGACAAACTTTATTAACAGCAAAGGATATATCGGGTCTTGTTAGTGTCAAGTACTGGAGAGCACCAACTACACTTCTGTACTTAGTTCCTTCTTCTGGGCTTAGTAATTCTCCTTCATATAATGACAACTTATCAGTGATAGCCATAGGTGTACTGGAGGGTTTGCAATCCTTCATACCTACACGTCTGATTACATCTTTGGCATATTTTTCCTGAGTTAACATAATACCATCATGCAACTTTTTTACCTCAATACCTAGGAAGTAGTGTAACTCTCCTAGATCTTTAAGAGCAAACTCATTTTTCAAATTTGATAGCAATGCTGTGGTAGCTTCCGGTGAAGAGCTGGCAACATTTATGTCATCAACATAAATTAACATAAATATAATCACCTTCCCTTTCTTGAAGAAGAAAAGAGAAGTGTCACCCCTTGAAGGCTTGAAACCAAGTTGTTGAAGCTTTGCACTTAATCTTGAATACCAGGCTCTAGGTGCCTGCTTTAGGCCATATAAGGCCTTGTCCAACTTGCACACATGATGTGGCTTTGAACCATTTTCAAACCCAGGTGGTTGTCTCATATAGACCTCCTCCTCGAGAACGCCATGTAAGAACGCATTCTGAACATCCAATTGGCGAAGACTCCATCCCTTGGAGACAGCAATAGATAGAACAAGTCTAATAGTAGCAGCTTTAACTACGGGACTAAAAGTATCCTCATAATCAATACCATAGCATTGTTTGAAGCCCTTAGCTACTAGTCTAGCCTTATATCTATCTATTGTTCCATCAGGTCTCTTTTTAATTTTATATACCCATTTACAATCAATAATATTCCTCCCTCGCTTAGGAGGAACCAAACGCCAAGTTTGGTTTTTCATAAGTGCATGATACTCTACATTCATGGCATTTTTCCAATTGTCATTTCCTAGAGCTTCGGTCAAAGTTTGGGGCTCACCAGTAGAAGCAAAATTTGCAAATTTGAAGTGCTTATCATACCTGAGTGTCCCATCTTTGTAAACTATGGGCTTTGAAATACCTCATTGTGCTCGTGTAGTCATCCGAGGAGGTGTGCTGGAGCGTACGGGTGCGGCAGACGCAGAAGATACCGATCCCGCCACAGCAGAACCAACCTCGTCTGTCGCGCGGTCGGATGATGTTGGATCGTGCGCTGGTGGAGCAGGAGGATCCCGCCTTGACGAGTCAGCGGGCGCCACGTGACCACGGGCCAGCGCGCGGTCGCGCCCACCATCATTGCGCCCCGCAGCGGGGGACAGGCGACCAGGTTCAGGCCCACCCGCCTCGTGACGACTGGGGCGCGAAGAAAGAGGAGGGGCCGGCCCACCCGACCGGCCTGGAGACCCGTGCCAGGCGTTACCCGGGGAGTGGATGGCCCCGGATTCTGGTGGGGGCGGCGTCAGAGGATCTGCCTGGGGCGTCAGAGGATCCGCCCAGGGATCTGTTCCCGCGTCAGCTCCAGAATCGGCGCGTCCAGGCGAATCTGCCTCGTGTCCGCCGCCAGGTGTTTCCTACTGCTATTGCATAAAATCACAAGCATTTGGAGTGCAGTTTTTTTCACCGCTATCTCCGTCAGAAGTAGGGCTATGTAACAAATGGTCATCAGCATAATGTTCATCCCCATGATCGGTTGGGTTTAGTAACTCCGGACTCAAAAGAAGAATTTCTGCCCGAAGCCGTGCACCGGCATTTGGGTGAAGTGTAGCGAAGGGAAATACATTTTCATCGAAAATAACATCCTTGGAGATATACACTCGTCCTGTTGAAATATCAAGGCATTTAAAACCTTTGTGAAGGTTGCTATATCCAAGAAAAGTGCATTGTTTGGAACGGAACTGAAGTTTGTGCTTGTTATAGGGTCGAAGGTTGGGCCAACAAGCACACCCAAAAATCCTAAGTGCGGAGTAATAGGGTTTTTCATGGAACAATCGCTCAAGAGGGGTCTCAAGCTTGATAACTTTGCTAGGAAGGCGATTGATCAAATAGGTAGCAGCAATAAACGCCTCATCCCAGAATTTGCAGGGCATAGAGGCTTGAGCAAGAAGAGACAAGCCCACTTCGACTATATGTCGATGTTTTCTCTCTGCTGATCCGTTCTGTTGATGCGCATGGGGACAAGATACATGATGAGATATTCCTATCTTGGTGAAGAAGGAGTTGAGTTTTTCATACTCCCCTCCCCAATCTGTCTGAAGAGCAAGAATTTTGCGATTAAACTGTCGTTCAACAAGGTGCTGAAAGTCATGAAATTTTTGAAAAACTTCAGACTTGTGTTTGATCAAATAGATCCATGTGAATTTACTGAAGTCATCGATAAAACTCACATAATATTTCTTTCTGCCTACTGTTTCAACAGCAGGTCCCCAAACATCAGAGAAAATAAGCTCTAAAGGAAACTTGGATTCACTTATTGATTTTGGATAAGGTAACTGGTGACTTTTTCCCTTTTGACAGGCGTCACAAACAGAATCACTACTGGAAAAACTAGCACAAGGGAGTTTATTCTGACTAAGAATTCTCCTGACAACTAGAGGAGATGGGTGACCTAAACGTCGGTGCCATCTATCCGAAGATATCTTGGTGGCACTGAGCATCTGCTTCTGGACGTTGGATCCCTTGTGCTTGACGGGGTATAGACCACATCTACCCCTGCCTCGAAGAAGAACCTTCCTCGTTCCCCGTTCCTTAACAAGAAAAGAATGAGGGTGAATTTCACAGAATGTATCATTGTCAAGAGCAAGACGACTAGCAGAGATTAGGCTCTTGCTAGCTTCTAGAACATGAAGAATATTATTTAGGTAGAGATCACGATCAGGGGTACGAATAGCTGAGGGACCAATATGTTCTATAGCCATACCTGACCCACTAGCAGTGTGGATTTGCTCGTTCCCGGTGTAGCGGTCGCGGACAGTCAGCTTCTCAAGGTCTCCTGTGATGTGACCGGTGGCGCCGCTGTCAAGGTACCAGTTGGTGTCCACCCCATACTGAGGTGCTGCCAGGTTCACCGTCCTCTCTTCTCCTCCTTGGTAGGCTTCATCATAGCGCTTCCAGCACTTCCACGCTGGATGGCCCAGTTTGCCACAGATCTGGCACTGGATCCTAGGTGCAGGGGCATTGTTGTTGTAGTTGCCCCCGCCACCGTTGTTGTTGTAGTGGCCGCCTCCTCCTTGTCCACCGTGGCCGACAGGCTTGATGTAGGGGCGACCACGGTCACCACCGTTGTTGCCGTTTCCACCGCGGCCACAGCCACGGTCACCACCGCGCCCGCGACCTCTGGTGGCAGCGTTAGCGGAGGACTGCGACACTCCGCCGCGAAGCTTCATCCTCATCTCGAAGCTGATGACCTGAGAGAACAGCTCGTGCACGGTGATCGGCTCCACTCTGGAGCACATAGCAGAGACCACCAGATCAAATTCCTCGTCCAGGCCAGCGAGGATGTGAGAGACGATGTCATCATCGTCGATCTTCTTCCCTGCTGCGATGAGTTCATCACACAGAGACTTGACTTTCCCGACGTAGTCGGTGATGGAGGAGTTCCCCTTCTGCAGGTTGGCGAGGGTGATGCGCACGTTGACAGTCTGGGCACGAGTGTGAGATGCAAGCATCTCTGCAATCTTATTCCAGAGCTTCGCCGACGTATGACAGGTAGCGACCTGGACGGCCATCTCACGGGGCAGAGTTGTCAGAAGGTAAGAAAAGACTTGCTGATCTTGAGCGTACCAGGTCTGGAACTTCGGGTTGGGCTTCTTTGTCTTGGTTTTGCCATCAGATGTGGCCTCTTCAAGGTGCATGGGTGGCACCGGGTGATCGACGTCGAGGTAGTGCTCCATGCGGGCACCTCTGATCGCCGACAGGACCGTCGCCCGCCATAGGGCTTGGTTGTTCTTGCTGAGCTTCTCAGAGACGGCGTGCACAAACGGAGAGGATGGGAAGGAGTTTGAAGGTGTCGCCATGGATGATCTCGAGAAGTGCTCTGATACCATGTAAAAGCTAGGGTTGGCTGCGTTAAGTGTGTTGCCTCCTGGCAGGGACGCCTTCGTGTTAATATAGGCAGAGCGATTACATGATAAGGCGCAGGTGGTTAGTTGGTTGTTAACTTGTCCTCTGCTCCAAGCTATACATGAGATAGAGGATATCCTAGCCAACAACCTGCGCCTCAACTCCAACGAATACAATCACGTTACAATGTCACGATACAACTACGGTCCTACACTTTTAACACGACCATCATTCTTGCTTGCAAGTTACCAAATTGCCTGTTCAATCTGGAGCCAATGAAGTCAGCGATCCATAACTGTTTGCTGCCCTCCAGCATCTTAATGTCTTAATGACCCTTTGAAGGACTGTTTCTAGTTCCTCGTCAGCATTGGGTGCCGAGTCTGAAACATGAGCCCCCTTGATAGTTCTAGGAGAACCACTCCGAAGCTGTAGAGAACCAACCTTTGCTGTTATTAGGAGTCCAGAAACTCACTCATGAGCTATATAACCTCTAGTTACATGGATCCGCGTACATTTTTAATTGACCCGCCTCTGTTCAGAAGTTTTGCAAGGCCAAAGCTAGTGATATTTGGCCCAATTTATGATCCAACAGTACGTTCTCAGGCTGCAGGTTACAGTGGATAACCCACTCCAAGCACTCGTGATGAAGATAGGCCAATCCTTTTGCCACTCCTAGAGCAGTCTTAAATCTTTCGTTCCATTCAAGTAATATCTGTGAGTCTCTGCTAAACAGTGCTTTATCCAACGATCCATTCTCAACATACATACTCCAAAACCGGTATCCTGTCTGGTCCATCAGAACAGAATCCCCAAACACTCACCAGATTCATATTAATCTTTCCAATCACACTCAGTTCATGCTGGAATTCTTCTTCACCTTAGTTTATCTCTGCCAAGCTTTTCACAGCTACTGTCCTCTTGTCTTTTGAGATTCCCTTGTATACGATCGAGACCAGATACGCCCCTCCCAGTCTGATGCTTGATCTTTCGAGTAGATCGCTGCAACTCATTGTAAGTGTATCTGCGGTAACTTGTTTGTATTCAGTCAACAGTTCAACTATGCTGTGAAGTCACTCTCCAGCGCTGTAGAGTCGTCTCTTTTTTCAGGCTTTCCGCTGGTTGATGTAAACTCCTGAAAGAGTACATGAAAAATCCAAACGGGGAACATTCAGACATGAAAATAACAGTTTTTGGCTCATGTATTATGATATCACTTTCGCTTCGGTACAACCTCCCTAAACACATCACCGGTCCAGATTTCTTTGTACCCCTTCGTAAGAAAGGGTAGGATAGCCTTTTTCCAAAAGTACTTTGCCCGCCCGCCGAAATGTATACGGCGTACGCCAATTGGGCCGGCCCATTGGTCACGGCTGTAGCCTCTAGGAAGTGCGTTGTTTGCCGGGTGTAAAAAATCATAAAACAAATCTATTATCCGTCGCTAGGAATCGAACAATAGACCTCTTGCACATGAGGCTAAGAGGCTGACCACTTGAGCTGACACGTCTTTGTGAAAATTAGAGAGCGTGCAAGCTTAAGAATTACTGTGTACGAATTTATTGGACCAACCGATAAGATTGCCAAGACCAAGGCACATCAGGGCGAGATTTTGGTTTTGAATCTGCCCAATTAGTGAGCACGATTGAAGGATATTAACTAGCCTAAATTAATTGCCAAATTGCCTCACATCCCTCAACGCTCTCGCATGCATCGCTTTTCTTTTACCACGCTCGTATATATTGGCTGCATGGCCCATGGCCCAATCGGAGAGCAGCTTTCGGTTAACAACTTGCAATTAATTTGCATTGACTAACAAATTGGTTATTAAATTCAGGCGTAGGGAAAAGCAACCTGCTTACAAAAGCGGACTTCCACCGGTAGCTTTCTAGCCTAAACATCCCGGGCAGAGGTAACACCAATGTAGAATTCGGACACCTTTTCAACCTTTTCCAACATTTGTTGGAAATTCTATATAACATTTTAAATAGAATAGTTTTCGAAAATTCAACAACTTTTCTACCAACTTGAACAATTTTTGATTTTTTTAAATCATGAATATATTTTTTAAAGCATGAACACCATTTTTTAAAACCATGAACATTTCAAAAGAAAATTAAAGAGATATGTTAGTTCAAAGTGTTAAGAATATTATTTGAAACAACATTTTGAGCAATTTAAAAGAAAGATGAGGAGCGTGCAAACTTAAGAACTAACATTTTGAACACCTGCTCTCTTTCTGGCTACTTATGTGGCAAATCTAGCTTTGTAAATATTCACGTCGGTGTTTTTTTGTATTTTAAAACCGTTTTTCGTTCTGTTATATTCTGGTTTTTGTTTCTTTTTTCCTTTTCCTATTTTTCCAAATGCGTAAATTTAAAAATTGGTTGCGTTTCAAAAAAAAGTTCATGTCGATTGATAATGTGAGAAATCGTAAACAACAGAAGCATCCAATTTTTTTGACAATTTTCAATAAATGTTTAGGACATAAAAACATTCATATTGATTGATAATGACAAAAAATTACAAATAACAGAAGCCTTAAAATTAGAAAACTATGTGCTCAAGGATATCGAGAAAGAATGTGCTTCCAAACATAGCTGTCTAGCTTACCTGTACACCCTCCGTTGAACATGGTCTACTTTTGGACGTTCTTGAAATGACCATAACTTTTGCCAGTAGATGGGCATGCCAATGGTAGGCATCCATGCTAGGTATGAACGATGTTCGGCACTGCATGCAAGTTGCGTCATATACGGTTCGTACGACGCTGTGCGGGCGATACATGCCGATCAAAAAACAGACGAACGTCTCCCGTCATGGCGTGTCGCATGGGTCGGCCCACTATTGCCAGCGGGTGTGGGGCCCCACCCCGGTACTTTACGCAAAAAATGAACGAAATCTAACACCGAACGCATGTTGCGTCACGTCTGGGCAGTGTTTTAGGGGTTTTCGGCCCCGGAAAATCATAGAAAATGCATGCAGTGTCGAAACGCGAGAAATTTTGGCATGCATGCTTGCCATAGTCATTCTAGCCCGTGAAAAAAAATTGAGCCCATTTGACAGATGTGAAGAAGAGACATCCACCAGAGGATCCCTTCCGCCCATATCGAAACCCCTGCCTTCCACATGAAGTGCCTGAGCGCAATCACGGAATGTACCCAACTTTTGCCAGCACGTGTGGGGCACCACCCCAGTACCCCACGCAAAAAAAAATGAACGAAATCTGACACCTAACGCATGTTGCGTCATGTCCGGGCAGTGTTTTAGGGGTTTTCAACCGGGAAAATCACAGAAAATGCATACAGTCTCGAAACGCGAGAAATTTTGGCATGCAGGATTGCCATGGTCATTCTAGCCCATGAAAAAAATCTGAGCCCGTTTGACGGATGTGAAGAAGAGACATGCTCCCAAGGATCCCTTCCGCCCATACTGAAACCGCTGCCTTCCACATGAAGTACCTGAGCGCAATCACAGAATGTACCCAACTTTTGCCAGCGCGTGTGGGGCCCCACCCCGGTACCCCACGCCAAAAATGAACGAAATCTGACACCGAACGCACGCCGCGTCACGTCCGGGCAGTGTTTTAGGGGTTTTCCGCTCAGAAAATCGCAGAAAATGCATGCAGTGTCGAAATGCGACAAATTTTGGTATGCATGCTTTCCATGGTCATTCTAGCCTGTGAAAAAATTTCTGAGCCCGTTTGACAGATGTGAAGAAGAGACATGCACCCGAGGATCCCTTCCGCCCATACCGAAAACCCTGCCTTCCACATGAAGTACCTGAGCGCAATCACGGAATGTACCCAACTTTTGCCAGCGGATGTGGGGCCCCACCCCGGTATCCCACGCCAAACATGAACGAAATCTGACACCGAGCGCATGTTCCGTCACGTCCGGGCAGTGTTTTAGGGGTTTTCGGCCGGGAAAATCGCAGAAAATGCATACAATGTCGAAACGCGAGAAATTTTAGCATGCAGCCTTGCCATGGTCATTCTAGCCCATGAAAAAAATATGAGCCCGAAAAAAATATGAGCCCGTTTGACGGATGTGAAGAAGAGACATGCTCCCGAGGATCCCTTCCGCCCATACTGAAACCCGTGCCTTCCACATGAAGTACCTGATCGCAATCACGGAATATACCCAACTTTTGCCAGCGTGTGGGGGGCCCCACCTCTGTACCCCACGCCAAAAATGAACGAAATTTGACACCGAACACACGTTGCGTCACGTCCGGGCAGTGTTTTAGAGGTTTTCGGCCCAGAAAATCGCAGAAAATGCATACAATGTCGACACACGACAAATTTTGGCATGCATACTTGCCATTGTCATTCTAGCCTATGAAAAAAAAACTGAGCCCGTTTGGCAGATGTGAAGACGAGACATGCACCCGAGGATCCCTTCCGCCCATACAGAAACCGTGGCTTCCACATGAAGTAACTGAGCGCAATCACAGAATGTACCCAACTTTTTCCAGCGCATGTGATCCCCACCCCGATACCCCACGCCAAAAATGAACGAAATCTGACACCGAACGCATGTTGCGTCACGTCCGGGTAGTGTTTTAGGGTTTTTTGGCCCGAAAAATCGTAGAAAATGCATACAGCGTCGAAATGAATTCAAAATTGTCATGCATGCTTCTCATGTGGATACAATGTCATATAAAAATATTGGGTCCATTTGAAGGATGTCGAAAAAAAATGTACTTCTAGGTCAAATTTTTGTCATCTTCAGGTGAACACCAAATTTTGCCAGCTGGTGGGCATGCCCATCCCGGTGGCCCACACAAAGTTTCAAAGAGTTCGGACACCGTACGCACGTTGCTTCACGTGCAGGCAGTTTTTTAGGGTTTTTTGGCAGGAAAAAACGTAGGAAATGCATAAAGTGTCAATAATCACTGAACATTGGCGTGCATGCTTCGAATGGTCAGTCAAACGCGCGAAAAAAAATTGGGACCGTTCCGTGGAGTCGGAAATAAAACGTGTGCAAACTCTCCCCTCTGGGGAACCCGAACTTGATATATTGTGTGACAAAACTGTGTGCAAGTTAAAAACATAAATAAAAAGACATCGGACATCAACGATCTTTTTCTGGAGAATCTGACATGTCAGTAGGAAACTTCGCTAGTTCGGAACCGGCGAATACTCCTAGTGCCACTCCAGATCCTGCACTTGAGTTCAATGAAGACCGATGCTTGTCGTTGTTTCAAAAAGAAAAACCAATGCTTGTGGTACTTGCGTAATAAAGTTATTTAAGGTGGTCAACGACCTGTTGGTGTCACGAGGTGGGACTACCGCCTTCGATCGCGCGACGAGCCTGCGCGTCACTGGGTCGGTCGACTGTGTCGGGTTAGTGGGCGACCCACACGGCACGCCACGACGGGCGACGTCCGTCTGTTTTTTGATCGGCCTGTATCGGCCGCACAGCGTCGTACGAACCCTACGTCGTCACTCTCCTGCATGCAAGTTGCGTCTATGCATCAAATGAAAAAAAATTAAAAATGTTTTCACTTTCAGAATTCTTCACTGATCCAAAAACAAAGTTTGCCTTTTCCAAATTTTGGTTGGAGTTTCTAGAAATGTGTGTGTTTTTCAGAAAAAAACGTGTTTTTGATTTTTTTTTCTCATGTTCTCCTAAAAATGTATGGATTTTGAAATTTTGTTTGGATTTTTATAAATTCTTGAGGATTACGAAAGTTGTTCACATTTATAAAAAATGTTAGGATTGCAAAAAATTCTTCACTTTTTCAAAAATATTTTGGAATTTCAAAAATTATTCCATTTTCATAAAAGTTTGGAGTTTCATAAATAATTTTATTTTTTCAAAAATATTCGACTTTTCCAAATTGATCACAATTTTGTTCAAGAATATTTTCGATTTTTTCAGAAATATTTTTATGTATGTACGTCATTGATTGTTTTTATATCATCCGCACTATAGGAAATCACAAGTAGTCCATCGGTCTAATGGCAAGCAGCGCGTAATAATATGAGGTCCTTAGGTCGAGTTCTCGTGGCCACTCTTTTTGCATTATTTGGTATTATTTTCTACATAATTACTGAACGTGACTTGGGCCGGCCCAGTGGGCAATTAGAGCCTCGTATACGGCTTATACTGGACTACCCATTATAAAGTGGATACGACTTGTGAAATGTCCCTTCATCCGGAAATATTTGTCAGAGGAATAGATGTATCTAGTCATATTTTAGCTTTAGATGCATCCATTTTTATCCATTTGTGCGACAAGTATTTCCGGACGGAGGGAATACATGGCAAAGGATGAGCTTCACCATGTGAATCCTCTTAAGTAACCTTAGCGTGTGTAACATGCTAATTCACGCATGTGACATACTGACATGCCAGGTCCTGATTTATTTCATGTATTCAAGTGGCACCGAAGGATAGTAAGCTAAATTCCAGTAGTTTGTTCTTAAATTGTTCAAAGCTTATGTTTAATAGTTGGAATAAAAGCTTATGAGTTATAATGAACTAGTAAAATATACTTCATCCTGTATATCCAAAATAAAACTGATATGGAACTGTCGGTCCATATAGATCTACCATATCAGATATTACCATAGAGTGAAATTCCAGTAGTTTGTTCTCGTGGCCACTCTTTTTGCATTATTTGGTATTATTTTCTACATAATTACTGAACGTGGTAGCACGTGGTAATAACAGTCTGAAGCACGTGGTAGCACTGCCCTGGATCAATATATTAACTAGGATGGTAAGATATGCCATCAGTTGCGAACTAGTGGGATTGAAAAACCAGGCACTTCGTCCTCCCTTCTAAAGTAAAGTGACTCTTTGAGTTAATCCAAGCATCCTACGAGCTTGTTTCTGGTTCAGGCATAAATCAAGACCATTCCATTCAGTACAATAGCTAATTCTGTACTATGGCTGGACATGTTTTATTGTCAAGAATGTCCATCAAAGATCGTTAAAGGGATGTCATGTATCCATTACTAGATTCAACATTAACTAACAAAATAATTGTTAAGAAGAGGTACGTTTAGATCGATCTGAACCCCTCTAGCTAGTTGCAAAATGAAATGCACATACTGGCATGTTTCACGGGTAAATTTTTATTTTGGGGACTTATACGGTTAAAATTTTAATTGTCAGCTTGCTAGGTCATCCAATAATCTGTGATAAATGCTGAAGATAATGACATATATTAGCACCGCATGAGATCTGCCAGGTCTGTTCTAGCAATGAGCTGTACACCTCTGAAGTCAAGTGCCAGAGGCAGGTCCATCTGCAGCAACAATTCTGCATATCTGCAAGTAGCTTGAAGCTTATCACCAGGTGCTTCTCCAAATCTCGATGTACGGTAGTACTTCGGTTGTATAAACATTTAGTGTAAATTCCACATTTTATCGTCGAGCTGTTGCAAAGTGTCAACAATTCTACTCTGTTTTATCTTCTTACGTTATATCTGTGTTTTGCTCTACTGTTTACCCATTTAGCATCCCTAGCCTGATGAGGTGACCCCACATTGAGATCCATGTGGCAGCTGACTCAGACACCACATAAATAACATGTCACAAAACATAAGAAAATTAATTTATGAATTCTCATGGATCTTTAAAATTAATCATACTCCATCCAGTTTAACTCAGAGTTAACTGATATTTGTTCCTAAAAAGCTATCAGAATTGTATTATAAAGTATGATCCAAACATTTTTTTCTCAAAGTTGAGTTCTGAATTTCAGTCTAAACAACTTCCAACTCAAATTTGAAGATTTTCTTTCCTGCGTGGAACAAATATCATTTACTTGGGAGTTAACACAAGTGAGATTATTTTAGCAAGATCTTAGATTATTTCTATAATTATCGTCCAACATTTTTGTGAAGTGACATCTGCATGGTGTCTCAGTCAGCAGCCGCATTTGTTGGAGTAAATTCCATATATGCCACTGAAATTTTGCCCGGATGCTCATATGCCACTTAACATTTTTCCTCCCCCAAATCTGCCGCTGAAATTTTGCATCGCTTACATTACACCCCTACCGTCAGTTGACCCGTGGGTTAAGCGAGCTTTCTTTTTTGACACCTAAAGTCCTTGAGCGAGTTGATTCCCCTATACCCGTGGAGTAGCTCTAGTTGTTTTGCTGACAAGCTGTCCTTCCTAATCCTCTTGAGCTCCGTGTGCCCACATGTTTTAAGTTGAGGTTGGACTTTTTCGTCCTTGGAAATGGCCTTTTCAAATAATTTAAAACATAGGTATCCCCATCATCAAGGACCCACACCCCTAAAGGATTCATGGCACAGTAATTCGTCAGTGCACCATGCCTCAACATCATCATCAAAAAATACAAAGATGGAAGACCAAGAGCTCTTCGTTTGAGGCCAGTTCCATTTCCCATAGAGCAAAAACACAACCGAGATGCCAACAACACTCCAGAACAGATCGATACATGTGCAATCCTCGCCATTGCAGGACTTGGGAGCACCACGCCACACTCCGAACAAACCTCGAAACCCAGAGTAACCGTCAGAGAACAACTAGACTACCTACCCACCCTGCCTATGTATGTACACCAGAGAGTTAATCTGCCAAGCCTGTACACATCCTACGGACAACGAAAGGGAAGAAACAACAATGAACAAGAACACCTAGGTAATGGCCAGACAGAAGAACAGAACAGATACATGAGGCAGAGTCGCAGGGGATCGACCGATCGATGAACCGATCAGTCATGGCGGCAGAGCAGCACGACGACGCATCGCCAGATGATGCTCAGCCTCCCTCCTCCTCTTCTCTTTCTTCCTCCTCCTCCTCCCTTTTCCTTGCCCTTCTTTTTCTCTTGGTTCCTCACATCGTTCATCCGGGCTGAAGATGGGGGCGGGAGCGCCAGGTGGGCGGGAAACGGAACCTCTCTGCTGCAATGGATCTGGCTGCGCTTTTGGCTGTGCTTTGTGTGGACCACAAGCTGGGTTTTTATACTAGCCAGATGAACAGGTGGCACAGAGGCATAGGCTCTCACATAGTAGTCCTCGCACAGTATTTGCCTATTTCTGCATATATCATTCATAATACTTCCGTTGAGCACACAAGAAACTTCAGTGCTCCCATAATTGTTCCCAGTCCTTCGAGTGCTTGTAAATTTCCTAGTTGTTCTGAGTCACTCCTGTGTTTGTAATTTTTTGTTCACAAATACAGTTTTGATTGCTGATCATTTCCCTCTCACATAGTAGTATATCTGAAATTCACAAATTTCATACAAGTAAAATTATTCGAGTCCTTTGGGTGCTGGCAATTTTTCAAGATAAATAGCTTTGCGTCCTGTTCTAAAAAAATGTATAGGGTTGCAACTTTGGTTCTTTAGATTGTTCATGGCAAAAAATATGTTACTTTAGACGAGAGGAGTGAGATAGAAACATGAAGATTCTTATGTGCATTCTCTAGATATTTTATGCTGTCAGTACTATTCTTATATTATTTTTGTTCAACCTAGCTAAAAACATTTGCTCCTGCATGCCATTTCGCCTCTTCGGAAGAATGGCTATCTGGGTATCTTCAACGCGAACCCTCAAACCGCCTGCATACGTTTGGACCGCGTTGTCCGAGCAGCGGAAGCTATCCAATACGGGCCTATATCGGTCTTGGGAGGGTCCAGACACGTTTTCTCCCTCAAACCGGAGACATACGCAAGAGGGCTTTGCAGGAATCCGGACCGCTTTCATGCCCGCTTCTAACCACACCGACCCACACAAACCCCCTCATCCCTTGCCCACGCGTGTTCCCGTCCGTCACTAGTTGCCCGCATTCATGCCGCTCGCGTCGCTCCACATTGAAGACGGCTCAGGGCGGACGTGACCTCTCACTGCCTCCACCATTAAAGCGGCATGCTGGCCGTGGGCGCTGCCCGCTGCATGCCCGGCTGAACACGCCTCCTCGTCGTATTCAAACGCCTCCATCAAACCCACGTGGAAGCCAAGAAACCTACTCCAACTAGACGTCTGTTCACGACCGGGCCGGTAGTAAACACAACACCGGGCAAGCTCCTCCCATATGCCCTCTATTTAAAGGAGGCCAGACGCTGGACCAGCAGCCGCAGTAGCAGCCGGAGTAGTAGCGGCCCCGCCCCCTCCTGGAGGCCTCGGTGATGTACGAAGAATTCGTCCGTCAGATGGATCTACTAACGGAGCGTTCACTCCATCATATGGGGACGCCGCCACCATTGCCAGCGCGCGTGAAGGTGGAGCCGCCATCCCCGCCGCGCCACCGCGTGAAGTGCGAGCCGACTTCCCCACTCCGTCTGGTAAAGGGCAAGCCTGTCTTACCGCAACACAATCGCGCCGTCCAGATCGGACGCCGGGTGAAGGACGAGTCATTGTCGCCCCCGCCCCCGCGCAACCGCGACGTCTAGATCGGATGCCGCGTCAAGGACGAGCGGGCGTCCCCACCATGGTACGCCCGCTAACGCCGCGCCGCCAGGCCTCCAATGCCGCGACATCAAGGAGGAGCTGCCGGCGGCGATCACATAGGCGTTATCCTCCTCTACCTCGGAGGAGGTGGTTACGCCAGCGCCTCCGGCTCTCGGGCCGTCGTTTCCGAGGCGGAGCATGCAGCGAGGCAGCATGCGAGGTACGACCGGCAATGTCGATCGCCGCTCCGCATTCGCCGAGTGGGATATGGTGCCGGAATGGGTCCACAATGACCTTGAACTCACCGCCGCGTGGGAGCTCGACCGCTCCGTCACCACCACGGAGACGGCCGCCAGGCGCCGCCGCCGCCTTGACGGCGAGCTCGCCAGGATTGGCGAGGAGTGGTCCCTTAGCGACTGCTCCGCCAACGCCGGTCACGACAAGGCTGCCACCAGGGCTCCGAACGCTATGTCGGCAGTGGCCACGGTAGGAGGCGGAGAGGCTCCTCTGCTAGTGGCAGGCAAGTGCCGGACAAGGCTGACGCGGCCCTCCGGCACCGTACCGCCGCTGGAGGGACGACGACGGCGGTGCGGCAGGGTAGGGCAGCCACGCGTACAAGGTGGTCGTCCGGTATGGGGTTTATATTTGTTTTTCTAGTTTTTTTAGTTAAACGGTTGAAATATCGATCTTTTATGTAAATTATGTGCGAATTTTATTGAAATCCGCCATGTTTGAACGAATTTCGTCCCTTTGGTCCGCATTGTTGTTGAAATGTATGCGGCAGTGTTGGATGGCAGCCTCCCGCATCCATGTCTGCGGAGCGGTCGCACCTGTCCACGGACGGATGCGGAAGAAAATTTGCGGGTCGCCGTTGAAGGTGCTCTAACAGACTTAGATAGGACGCAGAGTTTCTCAGCCCGACTCAAAATGAGCTCCGGGTGAATAGTAAAATAAAAAAAATAAAAAATCTAAATTTTTTGTGACATGCATTGTCAAAGTTTCAAGTGGTTGCGAAAATTCGTCATGGAATCACATTTCAAGAAGGCGTGTTAGAAACAAATCGATACTCTGAAAATGCTAGTTTCAAAAGCATTTGGATCATTGATTTTTTTTTGTCACGCCTTGCAGTAATTTTATTCCATAACGAATTTTTGCAAGCACTTAAAACTTCGGAAAAACTAACGCCCACATGTGTGGGCGTTTGCACATCATCCACACGCCTTCATCATCACTCATTTTGCCACGTATGAACAGATGACATCAGCAGAAATCTTTTTAGTTTTCGGCTTAAAAATGTTTTATCTCCTAATTAAAAAATCAAATTAAAAATCTGTTTTCACCATTAAATTCGTCTCGACGAGATCTTCAAAACTAGACCCCATGTTGATATGTTTCGACGAATTTTTTTTGCCCAAAAGTTGCCATGATGTTTACACTGTAGTTGCCATAGTGCTTAAACTAAAGTTGCCATGTGGCAATTTTAGTTTGTAGATCATGGCAATTTTAGTTTTTCGATGATGGCAATTCCAGTACTTTGATCATGAAAATATTTTTTTGTATGAACCATGGCAATTTGAAGTGCATGTATCATGGCAATTTTAATTTATGGTGCATGGCAAGTCTAGTTTCTTAATTCCCCATTTTATAATATGTTAAAATTTACTCTTAAATGTAGAAGAAAATAGCTGAAACATATCATGGCAACTTCAGTGTAAATATCATGGCAATTCATGTGCAATAGATACGGAACTTTTAACAAAAGAAAATTTGTCGAAATATATTGATATGAGATCTAGTTTCGAAGATCTCGTCACGAGGGATTTAATGGTGAAAACGGATCTTCAATCGGATTTTCCATTTAAGAGATAAAACATTTTAAAAACAGAAAATCCAAAAAGATTTCCACATGCATGCGGTGACATGGCGTAGTCTGTGTGCTATAGGGCGTGTGGGTGGGTTTGGCTCCCACCACACGTGTGGGCGTTAGCGTTGTCCTAAAACTTTGTTAGTGTTTGTCACAAATATTTTTTAGATTTTTTGAATATTTTTTAGACTTTCGAGTTAGATACATCTACTTCACCACACTTTCGAGTTGGATACATCTACTTCACCCATGCAGTATCTACTTCACCCATTGACAAAAAACTACCACTTTAAGGGTTTGCGTCCCACAGAACTACCATTTTTAAAAAAAAGACCGAAAACTACCAATTTTTTCTAATTTTGTGACTAAAAACTACCACTTTCAGATAATTACCAGTTTAGACGATTTAAACATGTTTATGACAGGCGGGGCCCATCTGTTCGCGCTAACGTGGGTCAAAGTCAACTTCACAGGAGAAGCGGACAACGAGCGCCGGCGCGTGGAAGCTCGTCGGTGGGAACCTAGCGGCGGCGGCTACGTCGGGAAGGGCTCGAGGTCGGGCGCGAGTTCCCTCACGCCGGCGTCCGGCAGGGGCGGCTGCGTCGGCCTCGCCCGAACCAGGGCGGCTGTTACGCGCGGCGGGGCGCTGGAGGCCCGGGGCGACGGCGGCGAGCGCTGGCGTCGTGCGGTGGCTAGCAGCGGCAGCCCGGAGCGGCAGCAGCAGGCAGCATCGCTAGCGGAGCGGCGCGGGACGGCGGCGGCGCGGCTCGGCAGGTGCGGCCAGTCGCCGGCAAGGCACGCGCGGGTGGCGCCGCGGCGGACGGCGATGTAGCAGCAACAGCACGCATCGGCAAGGGGAGCAGGGGAGCGCGGCGGCCAACGGCGGGGCGCGGGTGAGCGAGGGAGCTGCGGGAGGTTGGCGGGGCGCGCGGCGCCAGCGCAGGCATGCGAGGCGAGAGCAGCAGCAAGCCGAGGCGGGGGAAGCAAAGCAGCAGCCGTAGTGGCCAGCAGCATGAGGTGACGGCGGCGCGGGTTCAGATGTTGCGCGGGGGCGCGACGCCGGGCCCTCCCTGCTGAGCCTGGTGGACGACGCGGAGGTGGCACGCAGGTGCACACGAGGTGTTTGGGAAAATCCCACAGAGAGAGGAGGAAGAAGGAGGAGGTTGACGCTGACAGATGGCCCGCCTGTTATAAACGCGGTTAAATCGTTTAAACTGATTATTATCTGAAAGTGATAGTTTTTTGTCACAAAATTAGAAAATTTGATAGTTTTTGGTCATTTTTTTAAAGTGGTGTTCTGTGGGACGCAAACCTGAAGTGGTAGTTTTTTTTTTCAATCACTCGAATATAGAAGCGGCCCTGTTCCTGCCCTCGTAGGAAGCCCTTCATGCCGCTCCATGGGCACCGCACATGCACACGCACGATGCAGCGAAAACACCACCTCCCACCCTCACTCTCGTGTTGCGCGAGTTCCGATGACGCACGCTGCAAACCGGCTCCGTAGCCGGTAGAGAAGCCCGCCCAGGCCCAACACCGGGGCCCCTCCTGACACCGGATCAGCCAGCCAGCTCCGTGATCACCACGCCTTAATGTCACACAACCTCCTATTGCCCCTGTTGAGATACACTCAAGATAATCTCACATGCTACCCACGTGGACGTGTACGCATATGTGGTGGAGAATGGAGATGCATGCGCAGCTGCTGGCATATGTGGTGGAGAATGAATGGAGATGGCATGTAAAAGCGCGGCTGCTGGTGGAAAAGCGCACGAACCTGGATGTAACACACCCGCACCGGCACCAAGTTGGGATCATTTTATAGTGCATCATCATCCCATGGTGATGATGTTAATTAAGGCGTGAATCCAGTGAGGCTGGCACGTACTTTTGAGTTTAATAATTGCACTTTTGAGGCTTGGCCGTCTAGTGTGTGATGCATCATGACATGATGCTGTTCTAGTTTTTATATCCGGGCATTGGGCTAAATTTCTTTAGATGCATTGGGCCATCAGTAGTTGCGCGGACATTCTGCAGACAGGAAAAATAATTGATACTCCTCAGTTAGCTTCCAAAACAGTGGGAGCTTTGCATGTCGTAACAAAGTTGAAGGAATTCTTAAACGAACCTTTTGCTCGCGGAAGAATGAATCTTCCCGTTGCCGGCAAAATGGCTCGTATCCGACACGGTCCCTTAAACCGTCCGCATTTGTTTGGACTGCCCTACCCAGATGTATGTAGTCCCGCATCCGTCCGCGGAGCGGCCCGGACCACTCCCGCGCCCGCTTCCGACACCCCGGACTCACCCAAAATCCTCTCCCTCGCCCGTGCTCTTTTCCATCCGAACCGGCCAGAGTCACATGCATGCCGGCTCAGACCGGACACGACCTCTCATTGGAACCGACATTGAAACGGCGTCGGCCGCTACACGCGCCTTCTCTCCGTATTAAAACGATATCCATTGGTCCGCCTCACTAGTAGAAAAGGGGACTTTTGTCCCGGTTGGTAAGGGCCTTTAGTCCCGGTTTTTGAACCGGGACTAAAGGGTCGTTACTAATGCCTCCCCCCTTTAGTCCCGGTTCTTACACGAACTGGGACTAAAGGCCGTTCACGTGGACGCAGCCCGGAGCTCCACCTACCCCTCATCACTGCTCAATTTATCCTCTAATCTCTAATCACCCCTCATCATTCCAAATCATCTAACTTCCCAGACGGTCACCCATCCTCTCACTACTCCAGCCTGAGCACGCTTAACTTCCGGGTTCTATTCTCCCTTGTTTCCAAGTCTGCACTTGTTGTTTTCCTGACAATAGTAAGATGTCAATTCTATTAACCCTCAGGAATTTAGCTTGAGCATGAAGTGACACATTTCACTGTTTGAGTTTGAAACTATAATTTTAAAAAACAATAATTATTTAGTAACACTAATATTTCTGGAATAATTAGTTTGACCATTGTTTGACCATAGTTTGACCATAGTTTGACCAGATTTGACCAAAATTCAAAAAAACTGAAATAATTATTTAGTAACACTAATATTCTAGAATAATTAGTTTGACCATTGTTTGACCACAGTTTGAAATTTTTTGAATTTTTTTACCTCTCCAAATCTTAAAAGCCCCGTAACTTTTTTTGTTAGGTTTTTGAGGATTTTGAAAATGTTTAACGGGGTTCCCTCCGTTAAATTCGGATGTAACTTTTCGAGTAGATGATTTTTCATATAAAAAACTTTTTCATCCGAGTTCGTATGCAAAAGTTATGCCCATTTTAAGAAATTCGAGAGAGATTTTGCAAATAAAGTCGAAATTCATATTTGTTAATTTTTCCAACAACTAGACCACATATCACATGGGAAACTTATTTTATTTTATTTTTTTGACATTTCCATCATTTTCTTTTGTTTTTTCTAAAACTGAAAAGGCGATCCGCGGGGGGGGGGGGGGGTGTAGAGTTTGACCAGATTGGTGGCACTGGTACTAATGCCTCAAAGCCCATTAGTCCCGGTTGGTGCCACCAACCGGTACTAATGGGCATCGCACCCTTTAGTCCCGGTTCGTGGCACGAACCGGGACTAATGCTTTAGCCACACGAACCGGGACCAATGCTCACATTAGTCCCGGTTCGTGACTGAACCGGGACTAATGTGAAAACTGCCCTGTGACGAAAGCCCTGTTTTGTACTAGTGCCTACCCTCCACTAAATCAGCGCGCCTGCCGAGGAACGTACTCCGGCGCCCTCATGCGAGCGTCACACGTCTGCCCGTCTACCGAGCGGCATTAAACACCTCGCCACTTGGCGCCTGGCGCCAGCCCGTTATTTAAACGTGGCCAACACCCGACAACAACCGCATCACACCTCCGCTCCCGATCTTCTCCTCTGTGCATCACACCTGTCGTGGATCTAAGACTGACAGTAGAATGGGGGGTAGGTATGAGGAGGCAAGATCCTAGCTATGGCGAAGCTGTACACGCGAGTTTTACGAGTTCAGGCCCTTCGCGGAGGAAGTAACAACCCTACGTCTCGGAGCCCGGAGGCAGTCGACTGGATTATGCGCGTGTGAGTTACAGGGGGTGCGTACCCTTGTCCCAGAGGAGGGGGGTGGCTTGTATAGAGTGCGCCAGGACCCCAGCTCCCCTCCTTTACACAGGGTTCAATGTTCATAAAGAGTAAGCGTTACAGGTAACGTCCGCAATAAAGTTTTATAAATGGTAATTAAGTCTATGAGTAAACGCCCGACCATTGCTGTGTAGAGTGACTTTAGATCTTCTGTATGTCGAGTGGTTTCTGTGATGGTCGAGTGACATTGATTCTTCCGAGTGGAATGTCTCTGGTCGAGTGGATGATGGTACCCTTTGAATGCTTCTGTCTTTAGGGTGATGCCCTTGGGGAGGGTGTCTAGGTCAGGCCTATGACCCTACCCTAGGTACATGGCTTCATCATTAGCCCCCGAATGGTTCAGGGTTTGAGTGGAGAAGGAGTTGAAAATACTTCCGATTCAGCTCTTGCACTTTGGAAGTGTCCGGTTGGGATCGATGAATCAACACGGCGACATCAACTTCTTTTTCAGTCGCCTTGATCCATTCTTGGTTTTGTCGAGTGAACTTTTGCTGGAAAGCTTCGAGTCTTGATGCGGAGAAAATCTTCTGTCTGACAGGTTGCTCTGCTACTCGCGGATCTTTCGGGATTCGAATTTGGGGAAGCGCACGGGACGGAGGAGGCCGCAGAAATCGGGACGGATTAGGCAGAGTCGCCTCGATCTCCGCGCCACCTTTTTCGCCAAGTATCACGCGCGCGGCTGTTGCACGATTTGACAGGATAGTCCAGACCCACAAGTCAGCCACTCGGATCCGAGTCCATATAAAGCACTAGATGGGTTTTTTTTGCACAGTGCCTTCCCATTCTTCCGCTTTCTCCTCTTCTTCACCGCATCTGTTTCCGCCTCTGCGCCGCTGCTCCACTCGAACCCCGCCTGCCGCAATGGGGAAGGAGAAGACGGCGGCTTTGGAGCGCGCAAAGAAGGCGACGGCGAAGGCGAAGGGGAAGAAATCCAGCCGGGGCGGATCTTCGTCGAGGTCTGGTCTGCCGCGCGGCTGGATCCAGGGCGATTGGATCCGGTCGACGATTCTCCAGGACGACATCGACGATCTGGCCGAGGAGGGATTGATCCCCCACGGATCTGCGCGGCTCCCGGGGAACGAGATTGAGCCCCGACCGCAGGAGGGTGAGTGTGTCCTCCTCACCACTCACGTCGATCGCGGGTTTTCTTTGCCTCCTCATCCTTTTTTCCGAGCTTTCCTGAACTTCTTTGGAGCACAACTTCATCACTTTTCCCCCAACACCATCGTGTATCTTGCCGCTTTCGTGTCTATGTGCGAGAACTTCTTGGGCTGTCGACCGCACCGGGGCCTCTTCAAGCACATTTTCACGTGTCGCTCTCAATCGGTCAAAAAAGCTAATCCGAGTGACGAGAAGACAAAAGTGATCCAGATGTGTGGGGGTCTTGGGATTCAAATGAGGGGTAAGAGTTCTTTCCCAGCCATAATCCTTCCCGAGTCAGTCCGAGGGTGGCAGTCGACCCGGTTTTACTGCAAAGACCAGCCGACTCCAGGTCAGTCGGCTGGACTTCCCCCTTTTTCCATGGCTCGAGTAGAGAAGCCCTCCGCCTTGAAAGTGACCCCAGGGGAGAAAGCGGAGGTGCAAGTGCTGGTTGAGCGAGTGGTCCAGCTCATCCGTGACGGTGTGACCAGCATGGATCTGTTGGAAGTCTTCCTCCGACGACGCATTCAGCCGCTTCAAGCCCGTGACCATCCAATGTGGATGTATTCGGGCATTGACGATTCTACTCGGATCCACCCGGAAGAGGTCGACAAGGGTATGATGGAGAAGTGGTTGAAGGGTATCACGGGCAACAAAGACAACCCCAGGGGGTCCAGGAGAATCCCTCCACTCGACAACTCGTACGAAACAGACAAGGTCCAATTCTGAATTGCCGAGTGCTATCTTGATTTATCATGAGATTGCTTTTTGTCGATTGACCGATATTTGTTCCACTTGTTGTCCTCCAGGCCTTCACTGAGATGTACTCGATGCCCGATGGAGAGCAGGAGCAGGACCCTGAAGGGGAGGCGAGTGCGGATGAGAGCGGCGAGTGGCATTCTGACGGAGGAGAGGACGAGGAGAGCGACGACTCAAGTGATGGTGAGGAAGTCGACTCGCCTCCTCGCAACGAAAGGCGATCCAAGCACTCTCATGATCCGGTGAGTATTCGTGGCAAAGCGACTGTGCCGACTGGGCAAACTTTGAAGCACCCTCGGACGTCTTCTCCGGCGCCGACTGAGAAGGCCCCGAAGCAGACCAAAGTTGAGGCACCGAAGTCTCGGAAGACCCTGCCCAGAATCAAAATCGATATCCCTGTTGCTTCTGCGTGAGTGTTTTGTCTTTGCCTGAGATTTTGTGCTGTCTACTGTTTTCTTGGTTTGACCGAATGAATCTTGAACCCAACAGTGCTGCTACCTTTGGAACTTCTGCTTACAAGAACGAGGACGAGGAGATGGAAGATGCGGTTACTTCAAACCCAGGTATGACCTTTCTAATCTTGTCTCTATATTATCGACTGAACTGTGGTCGACTGACTTCTGATGACTGAGCTTTTTGCAGCTCCTCCCAATGTTATTACTCTTCCAGACAACGACGAGGACATGCCGCTGAGGTCTTCGGGAAGAAGGAACAGGAAGACGTCGGCTGGAAAGACGCCTCAGTCGATGCCAGTGGTGGAACCAGTGATCCAGGAGGGCGGTGATGTCAATCAGACTTATGTCACCTTCGCCATGCCACTGTCGAATGCTCAGCCTTCAGTGTCGACTGCGCAGGCTCCAGTCGATCCATCTTCGCTCTTCCCTGTGCATCGCGTCCCAGAGGACCAAGTGGGTGCCGCCAAGGAGGCCATACGACAGGCAGGCATCATGATGGAGCAACTGAAGGTGGTTTGAGACGCCAGTCAAGCTGCTTACAACGCCAGCTCAGCTCTCTAGAGCAACGTCCAGGTCGGTTGATTATCGACTGATCTTTTAGCTTGTCGCTTGTTCTGTTAGGATATGCTACCTGAAAATTTTCCTTGAGCATCTTTTCATCATTCTGCTTTTGCGTTTGTACACCCACTGGGTGCTTGAATTTGCCACTCAATAGTTTTGCCTCTTGGGTCGACTAAACGTGTGTCGACTGAGTCTTCGAATCAGTGGGGGCACGCTGAGTGCACCCACTGGGTGTAGTCCCCGAGACCATAGTCGACTGCTGGCAGTCGGTTATGGTCTGAGAATTGAAATTTTCTCACTCGTCCTAGACGGACCACGTCGAGTGGAAACTGAACCGGTGGGGGCACGCTGAGTGCACCCATGACCGTAGTCGACTGCGGGCAGTCGGCTATCGTCTGAGAAACACTCCCCCTCTTTTTTTACTCGTCCTAGACGGACCACGTCGAGTGTAAACTGAACCAGTGGGGGCACGCTGAGTGCACCCACTGGGTGTAGTCCCCGAGACTACTGTTGGATGTTTGATTCGGCAGTAGTCTTAGAACTTGTTGAATTTGTCACTCTATTGTTTTGAAGTAACCAATCCTTTCGCCTGTCGACTGACTGTCCTTTGATTACACAAATCTTGTGACCTTGGTGCTCATTTTGCTGACCTGGAGCAGAAGCAGATTCAGCTGAATCTCGATCTGGAGCTGGCCAAGAAGAACTTGCAGAAGGCCCAGGATGAAGCTTCTGGTACGAGGAATTTGTTCGACTGTTTTGTTTCAGAACCGGGTGATATTTGTTTTTCTGAGCCTATCATCATTTCCTTCAGAAAAAATGAACCAAGCTCTGGCGAAGAAGGATCTGGACCTTGCAGCTGCGCAAAAAACAGCTGACGAGAAAACCACACTCGCCGATCAGAAGTTGGCTTCAGTCGGCAAGCTGGAGGAAGAGAATACCAAGTTGAAGATCGCCTTGAATGAAGCCAACAGGGAGGTGACTCGTTTGAAGATGGATAAGATATCCTTGAACGACAAGATTGAAGAAATCGACCGCAAGAGAAATGACTTGGAAAATTATCTGGGAGATCTTGCCAAGAAGCTGGTCGTCATGCTTGAAGGTATTTTCTTTCTTCCGACCGATTGACTTGTTGCCGTCAACTCGATGTACAACCGTTGACTCATCTTTGAATTGTGCGTGCAGAATTTTGCCAGAACTTTGAAGAAGAGACTGGGCGTGTTGAGACAAGCTTGGACCCCATCAACTCCCCAGTGAAGGATGAAGCTGCCATGAACGTGCTCCGACTGGAATCCCGCGTCGCTGGCGTCGTCGACTACCTTTCTCGACTGAAGGTTGCGGTGTCAAGGATCGACACAACACTCTGGCCAAGGGTGACGCTTCCGAATGACCTCGAGTCTTTGATGACTCGACTTAATGAGATCCCTAGTTGAGTGCAAGAATGGAAGAAGTCTTCTGCTCGGTGTGGCGCTGATGTGGCTCTGTCTCTGGTACGCGTCCACTGCAAGGAGGCGCGAGAAGACAAGCTAGCAGCAATCAAGGTCGCCAATACCAAAAGACACAACTTCCAATCCTTCATGGATACTTTCATCGCTGCTGCCACTCGGATTGCTGACGGAATTGACCTGGACGAGTTCGTTGATCCTGCTACCCCACCTCCCGTGGAGTGAACAAACTTTTATGCCTGACCTTAAATTTGCCTCGGAATGCCCAGGGATTTTGTAATCGTTAAACTCCTTCGGGCTTGAAGCCCGAGTACTTTAATCCGTGGTCCGAAACTTTAGGATTTATCCGAATTTGGTTTATCTCTGAACATGCTCGTGTTTGCCATCGAGTGGAACTTATCCTTCACTCGGAATAACTTTTGTGCTTGAGATGCAGCTCTGGGCAGAGGTTCCAGTCGACCTGCACCTCGTCGTCCTTGCGGATGAGGATGGAAGGCATGTTATACTTGTGACATAGCTCTGAGGAGAAGGTTGCAGTCGACCTGCACCTCGTCGTCCTTGCGGATGAGGATGGAGCGCACGTTATACTTGTGGCGCAGCTCTGAGGAGAAGGTTGTAGTCGACCTGCACCTCGTCGTCCTTGCAGATAGGGATGGAGCGCACGTTGTACTTATGGCGCAGCTCCGAAGGAGAAGGTTGCAGTCGACCTGCACCTTGTCGTCCTTGCGGATATGGGCGTGTTTCAAACTTAAGCGAGTACTGGACTACAGCTAAGCCCCCGAGTGGGAGGGTTGCTCACCACTCGGTAGGATTTTTTAAACTTAGGCGAGTACTGGACTGTAGCTAAGCTCCCGAGTGGGAGGGTTGCTCACCACTCGGTAGGATTTTTAAACTTAGGTGAGTACTGGACTGCAGCAAACCCCCGAGTGGGAGGGTTGCTCACCACTCGGTAGGATTTTTTAAACTTAGGCGAGTACTGGACTGCAGCTAAGTCCCCGAGTGGGAGAGTTGCTCACCACTCGATAGGATTTTTCAAACTTAGGCGAGTACTGGACTGCAGCTAAGCCCCCGAGTGGGAGGGTTGCTCACCACTCGGTAGGATTTTTCAAACTTAGGCGAGTACTGGACTGCAGCTAAGCCCCTGAGTGGGAGGGTTGCTCACCACTTGGTAGGATTTTTTAAACTTAGGCGAGTACTGGACTGCAGCTAAGCCCCCAAGTGGGAGGGTTGCTCACCACTCGGTAGGATTTTTCAAACTTAGGCGAGTACTGGACTGCAGCTAAGCCCCCGAGTGGGAGGCTTGCTCACTACTCGGTAGGATTTTTCAAACTTAGGTGAGTACTGGACTGCAGCTAAGCCCCCAAGTGGGAGGGTTCTCACTACTCGGTAGGATTTTTCAAACATAGGCGAGTACTGGACTGCAGCTAAGCCCCTGAGTGGGAGGCTTGCTCACCACTCGGTAGGATTTTTCAAACTTAGGCGAGTACTGGACTGCAGCTAAGCCCCTGAGTGGGAGGCTTGCTCACCACTCGGTAGGATTTTTCAAACTAAGGCGAGTACTGGACTGCAGCTAAGCCCCTGAGTGGGAGTCTTGCTCACCACTCGGTAGGATTTTTCAAACTTAGGGGAGTACTGGACTGCAGCTAAGCGCCCGAGTGGGAGGCTTGCTCACCACTCAGTAGGATTTTTCAAACTTAGGCGAGTACTGGACTGCAGCTAAGCCCCCGAGTGAGAGGCTTGCTCGCCACTCGGTAGGATTGTTTTTAACTTAGGCGAAACGGATTTGTAGCTAAGCCCCCGAGTGACAGGCTTGCTCACCACTCGGTAGGATTTTTTAAACTTAGGTGAAACGGATTCGCGGCTAAGCTCCCGGTGAGAGGCTTGCTCACCACTCGGTAGGATTTTTTAAACTTAGGCGAAGCGGATTCGCGGCTAAGCTCCCGAGTAAGAGGCTTTCTCACCACTCGGTAGGATTTTTTAAACTTAGGCGAAATGGATTCGCGGCTAAGGCACCCACCGGGGGATTTGAAACGTATAACAAAGAAATAGCAAACATTTAGGAGACTGTAAAACTGTGTCTTTGATAATCAAACTAGAAGGTATTTCTTATTACATCTGAACGCTTAAGTATAAAAGGGGCGGAGCAACTCCGCATTCTAAGCGCGTGGCTCGTCTTTCTTGTGCTCGACGTTGTAAAGGTGGTATGCTCCATTGTGGAGTACTCTTGTGACGATGAAGGAGTCTTCCTAAGAAGGAGCAAGCTTGTGTGGTTTTTGCTGATCCACTCGAAGAACCAAGTCTCCCTCTTGAAATGCTCGACCCCTTATGTTTCTAGCGTGGAATCGATGCAGATCTTGCTGATAGATGGCCGACCGGATCAGGGCCATCTCTCTTTCCTCTTCCAGGAGATCAACTGCATCTTGCCATGCCTGTTCCGCTTTATCTTATGAGAAAATCTCAACTCGGGGTGCATTGTGAAGCAAGTCACTCGGGAGTAACGCTTCAGCTCCATAGACCAAGAAGAATGGAGTTCTGCCAGTCGACCGATTGGGAGTCGTCCTCAGTCCCCACAACACTGATGGAAGTTCATCGACCCAGGCTCCTGCTGCGTGTTTGAGATCACGCATCAGTCGGGGTTTCAGTCCTTTGAGAATCAATCCGTTTGCTCTTTCAGCTTGTCCATTCGACTGGGGGTGGGCGACTGAAGCATAGTCGACTCGAGTACCTTGAGAAGCACAGAAGGCTCTGAACTCATCAGAATCGAAGTTCAACCCGTTGTCAGTGATGATGCTGTGTGGAACACCATATCTGAATGTTAACTCTCTGATGAAACTGACAGCAGTACTGGCTTCAAGGTTTTTGATAGGCTTGGCTTCAATCCATTTGGTGAACTTGTTGACTGCTACAAGCACATGAGTGAAGCTGCTCCTACCAGTCCTCGGAGGTCCAACCATATCCAATCCCCAAACAGCAAAGGGCCAGACGAGTGGAATAGTCTTCAGGGCCGACGCAGGCTTGTGAGACATGTTGGAGTAAAACTGGCAACCTTCACATTTGTCGACTATTTCTTTTGCCATCTCATTTTGCTCGTGGCCAGTAAAATCCCGCTCGGTATGCTTTGGCCACAATGGTCCGAGAGGACGCATGGTGACCACAGGTCCCCGAGTGGATGTCATTGAGGATCACTCGACCTTCTTCTGGTGTTATGCATTTCTGTCAGACTCCAGTCACACTTTCTCTGAACAACTGTCCTCTTATCACAGTAAAGGCTTTGGATCGACGGACGATCTGTCGAGCCTCTTCTTCATCCTCTGGGAGTTCCTTCCTGAGAATGTATGAAATATACGGCACTGTCCAGTCGGGAGTGATGACCAAAACCTCCATGATCAAGTCGACCACGGCTGGGATTTCGACTTCAGTTGGATCTGTGGCACTCTTTGGTTGTGGGGGCTCTTCAGTGAAAGGATCTTCTTGAACTGAAGGTGAATGAATATGTTCCAAGAACACATTGCTGGGAATGGCTTCCCTTTTGGAACCTATCTTTGCCAGATCATCAGCTGCTTGATTTTTCAGTCGGGGTATGTGATGGAGCTCTAACCCCTCGAACTTCTTTTCTAACTTTCTCACTGCATTACAGTAGCCAGTCATAGCTGGGCTTCTGACATCCCACTCCTTCATCACTTGATTAACCACTAAATCTGAGTCGCTGTAAACCCTGAGGCGACGGATGCCGAGTGAAATGGCCATACGCAACCCGTACATAAGTGCTTCATATTCAGCTTCGTTGTTGGAGGAGTCAAAATGAATCTGGAGAACATAGCTGAGTTTGTCGCCTCGGGGGGATACCAATACCACCCCAGCACCGGAACCATTCAGCATCTTGGATCCATCGAAGAACATGGTCCAATGCTCCGAGTGAATCTGAGCCGACAGTTGTTGTTCAATCCACTCGGCGAGGAAATCTGCTATTGCTTGGGACTTGATAGCTTTCTTTGCCTCAAACTTGATATCCAAGGGAAGGAGTTCAATCGCCCACTTTGCCACTTGACCAGTTGCATCTCTGTTGTTCAGGATCTCTGACAATGGTGCGTCGCTGACGATTATAATGGAGTGATCAGAGAAGTAATGTGCAACCTTCTTCGTGGTCATGTAAATCCCGTAAACAAGCTTCTGATAATGTGGATATATTTGCTTGGATGGAGTCAGAACTTCAGAAACATAGTATACTGGGCGCTGAACTTTATAGGCTTTTCCTTCTTCTTCCCGCTCGACCATGAGCACCGTACTGACAACTTGTCCTGTGGCTGCAATATAAAGCAGTAAAGGCTCTTTGCTGATTGGGGAGCAAGCACCGGCTGGGTGGAAAGTAGGGCTTTGAGTTCTGCAAACGCTGCGTCAGCTTCATCTGTCCACTCAAACTTGTCAGATTTCTTCATCAGTCGGTAAAGAGGCAGGGCCTTTTCACCTAGGCGAGAAATGAATCGACTCAAGGCAGCCAAACAACCAGTAAGCTTCTGGACATCGTGCACACGCACGGGGCGTTTCATGCGGAGAATAGCACCAACCTTCTCTGGGTTAGCATCGATCCCTTGTTCGGACACGAGGAAACCGAGTAACTTTCCACCAGGAACTCCGAATGTGCACTTTGATGGATTAAGCTTGATTTCATACCTTCTAAGGTTGGCAAAAGTTTCAGCAAGGTCAGCCAGCAGGTCAGAACTCTTATGTGACTTGACCACAATGTCATCCATGTATGCTTCCACATTCCGACTGATTTGAGTGAGAAACACTTCTGAATCATCCTCATGAATGTGGCTCCGGCGTTCTTCAGGCCGAATGGCATGGTGACGTAACAAAAGCATCCGAATGGAGTGATGAAAGCCGTTTTATCTCATCGGGTCCATACAGTCGGATCTGATGATACCCGGAATAGGCGTCCAGAAAAGACAATCGCTCACACCCCACAGTCGAGTCAACGATTTGGTCAATGCGGGGGAGAGATGATCTTTCGGGTAGGCCCGATTGATATGCTTGAAGTTAATGCACATGCGAAGTGAATCATCCTTCTTGGGGACGATGACAACATTGGCGAGCCACTCGGAGTGGTAGATTTCCCAGATGAACTCAGTTGCCAGGAGCCGAGCCACTTCCTCACCAATTGCCTTTCTCTTCTGTACGGCGAAGATGTTCCTTGACAGGTTTCACTTTCGGGTTGACTCGCAAACGGTGCTCAGCCAGTCCCCTGGGTACACCCGGCATGTCCGAAGTTTCCATGCAAAGATGTCCCAATTCTCACGGAGGAACTGGATGAGCGCTTCTTCCAATTTGCTGTCGAGTGTTGTTGAGATATGAGCCGGAGCAGCATTGGGATCGGCCGGGTGAATATGAATCGGCTTCATTTCACCGGACGATTGAAATGCAGAGTCAGTGGCAGGCTTCTTGGCCCGCAACAAATCACTCGAATCTGCATTCTTCCGGTATTCTTGCATTTCGACTGCTGCCATTTGTGCATCGGCGATTTTTGAACCCTTCTGGAAGCACTCTTCTGCCTTCTGTCGATTGCCAGTGATAGTGATCACACCTCTGGGACCAGGCATTTTCAACTTGAGGTACACGTAACATGGTCGAGCCATGAAACGTGCATAGGCAGGCCTACCCAGAATGGCATGATAAGCACTCTAGAAATCCACTACTTCAAATGTCAACTTTTCTTTTCGGTAATTCTTGGAATCACCGAAAACCACATCAAGGGAAATCTGGCCGAGTGATTCAGCCTTCTTGCCAGGTATGACGCCATGGAAACTCATATTGCCTGAGACTGAGTGCTTTTATTGCAAGGGAAACGGTAACTGGAAGCGGAACTGCCCCAAGTACTTAGCGGATAAGAAGGCCGGCAATACCAAAGGTATATGTGATATACATGTTATTGATGTGTACCTAACCAGCGCTCGTAGTAGCTCCTGGGTATTTGATACCTGTGCGGTTGCTCATATTTGTAACTCAAAACAGGAGCTGTGAAATAAGCGGAGACTAGCGAAGGACGAGGTGACGATGCGTGTCGGGAATGGTTCCAAGGTCGATGTGATCGCCGTCGGCACGCTACCTCTACATTTACCTACGGGATTAGTTATAAACCTCAATCATTGTTATTTAGTACTAGCTTTGAGCATGAACATTGTATCTGGATCTCGTTTAATGCGAGATGGCTACTCATTTAAATATGAGAATAATGGTTGTTCTATTTATATGAGAGACATGTTTTATGGTCATGCCCCGCTGGTCAATGGTTTATTCTTATTTAATATCGAACATGATGTTACACATATTCATAGTGTGAATGCCAAAAGATGTAAGGTTGATAATGATAGTCCCACATACTTGTGGCACTGCCGCCTTGGTCACATTGGTGTCAAACGCATGAAGAAACTCCATGCAGATGGACTTTTGGAGTCTCTTGATTATGAATCATTTGACACGTGCGAACCATGCCTCATGGGAAAAATGACCAAGACTCCGTTCTCCGGCACAATGGAGCGAGCAACCAACTTATTGGAAATCATACATACTGATGTGTGCAGTCCAATGAGCGTTGAGGCTCGCGGTGGTTGTCGCTATGTTCTCACCCTCACGGATGACTTAAGTAGATATGGGTATGTCTACTTAATGAAACACAAGTCTGAGACCTTAGAAAAGTTCAAGGAATTTTAGAGTGAGGTTGAGAATCAACGTGACAGGAAAATCAAGTTCTTACGATCAGATCGTGGGGGAGAATATTTGAGTCACGAATTTGGCACGCACTTAAGGAAATGTGGAATTGTTTCACAACTCACGCTGCCTGGAACACCTCAGCGTAATGGTGTGTCCGAACGTCGAAATCACACTCTATTGGATATGGTGCGACCCATGATGTCTCTTACCGACCTACCGCTATCATTTTGGGGTTATGCTAAAGAGACTGCCGCATTCACTTTAAATAGGGCTCCGTCGAAATCCATTGAGACGACACCGTATGAATTATGGTTTGGGAAGAAACCTAAGTTGTCGTTTCTGAATGTTTGGGGATGCGATGCTTATGTCAAGAAACTTCAACCTGAAAAGCTCGAACCCAAGTCAGAAAAATGCGTCTTCATAGGATACCCTAAGGAAACTATTGGGTATACCTTCTACCTCAGATCCGAAGGCAAGATCTTTGTTGCCAAGAATGGATCCTTTCTAGAGAAAGAGTTTCTCTCGAAAGAAGTAAGTGGGAGGAAAGTAGACCTTAATGAAGTATTGCCTCTTGAACCGGAGAGTAGCGCAGCTCAAGAAAATGTTTCTGTGGTGCCTGCACCGACTAGAGAGGAAGTTAATGATGATGATCATGAAACTTCAGATCAAGTTGGTACTGAACTTCGTAGGTCCACAAGGACACGTTCCGCACCAGAGTGGTACGGCAACCCTGTCCTGGAAATCATGTTGTTAGACAATGGTGAACCTTTGAACTATGAAGAAGCGATGGTGGGCCCAGATTCCGACAAATGGCTTGAAGCCATGAAATCCGAGATAGGATCCATGTATGAAAACAAAGTATGGACTTTGATGGACTTGCCCGACGATCGGTGAGCCATAGAAAATAAATGGATCTTTAAGAAGAAGACGGACGCGGATGGCAATGTGACCATCTATAAAGCTCGGCTTGTCGCTAAGGGTTATCGACAAGTTCAAGGGGTTGACTACGATGAGACCTTCTCACCTGTAGCGAAGCTGAAGTCTGTCCGAATCATGTTAGCAATTGCCGCATTCTATGATTATGAGATATGGCAAATGGACGTCAAAACGGCATTCCTTAATGGTTTCCTTAAGCAAGAATTGTATATGATGCAGCCGGAAGGTTTTGTCGATCCTAAGAATGCTGACAAGGTATGCAAGCTCCAACGCTCGATCTATGGGCTGGTGCAAGCATGTCGGAGCTGGAACATTCGTTTTGATGAGGTGATCAAAGCGTTTGGGTTTACGCAGATTTATGGAGAAGCCTGTGTTTACAAGAAAGTGAGTGGGAGCTCTGTAGCATTTCTCATATTGTATGTGGACGACATACTATTGATGGGAAATAATATAGAACTCTTGGAAAGCATAAAGGCCTACTTGAATAAGTGTTTTTCAATGAAGGACCTTGGAGAAGCTGCTTACATATTAGGCATCAAGATCTATAGAGATAGATCGAGACGCCTCATTGGTCTTTCACAAAGCACATTCCTTGACAAGATATTGAAGAAGTTCAATATGGATCAGTCAAAGAAGGGGTTCTTGCCTGTATTGCAAGGTGTGAGATTGAGCGCGGCTCAATGCCCGACCACGGCAGAAGATAGAGAAAAGATGAGTGTCATCCCCTATGCCTCGACCGTAGGGTCTATTATGGATGCCATGCTGTGTACCAGACCTGATGTAAACCTTGTCGTAAGTTTGGTAGGAAGGTACCAAAGTAATCCCGGCATGGAACACTGAACAGCGGTCAAGAATATCATGAAGTACCTGAAAAGGACTAAGGATATGTTTCTCGTTTATGGAGGTGACGAAGAGCTCGTCGTAAAGGGTTACGTTGATGCTAGCTTCAACACAGATCTGGATGACTCCAAGTCACAAACCGGATACGTGTATATTTTGAATGGTGGGGCAGTCAGCTCGTGCAGTTGCAAGCAAAGCGTCGTGGCGGGATCTACATGTGAAGCGGAGTACATGGCAGCCTCGGAGGCAGCACATGAAGCAATCTGGATGAAGGAGTTCATTACCGACCTAGGACTTATTCCCAATGCGTCGGGCCCGATGACTCTCCTCTGTGACAACACTGGAGCTATTGCCCTTGCCAAGGAGCCCAGGTTTCACAAGAAGACCAGGCATATCAAGCGTCGCTCCAACTCCATTCGTGAAAATGTTCAAGATGGAGACATAGAGATTTGTAAAGTGCATACGGACCTGAATGTCGCAGATCCCTTGACTAAACCTCTTCCACATGCAAAGCATGATCAACACCAGAACTCTATGGGTGTTCGATTCATGACAATGTAACTAGGTTATTGACTCTAGTGCAAGTGGGAGACTGTTGGAAATATGCCCTAGAGGCAATAATAAAATGGTTATTATTATATTTCCTTGTTCATGATAATTGTCTATTGTTCATGCTATAATTGTGTTATCCAGAAATCGTAATACATGTGTGAATACATAGACCACAACATGTCCCTAGTGAGCCTCTAGTTGACTAGCTCGTTGATCAATAGATGGTTACGCTTTCCTAACCATGGACATAGGATGCCATTGATAACGGGATCACATCATTAGGATAATGATGTGATGGACAAGACCCAATCCTAAGGATAGCACAAGATCGTGTAGTTCGTCTGCTAAAGCTTTTCTAATGTCAAGTATCTTTTCCTTAGACCATGAGATTGTGCAACTCCCAGATACCGTAAGGGTACTTTGGGTGTGCCAAACGTCACAACGTAACTGGGTGGCTATAAAGGTACACTACGGGTATCCCCGAAAGTATCTATTGGGTTGGCACGAATCGAGATTGGGATTTGTCACTCCGTATGACGGAGAGGTATCTCTGGGCCCACCCAGTAAGACATCTCGTAATGAGCTCAATGTGACTAAGGGGTTGGTCGCGGGATGATGTGTTACGGAACGAGTAAAGAGACTTGCCGTAACGAGATTGAACAAGGTATCGGTATACCGACGATCGAATCTCGGGCAAGTGCTATATCGGTAGACAAAGGGAATCGTATACGGGATTGATTGAATCCTTGACATCGTGGTTCATCTGATGAGATCATCGTGGAACATGTGGGAGCCAACATGGGTATCCAGATCCCGCTGTTGGTTATTGGCCGGAGAGATGTCTCGGTCATGTCTGCATAGTTCCCGAACCCATAGGGTCTACACACTTAAGGTTCGATGACGCTAGGGTTATAGGGAATAGATGTACGTGGTTACCAAATGTTGTTCAGAGTCTCGGATGAGATCCCAGACGTCACGAGGAGTTCCGGAATGGTCCGGACGTGAAGATTTATATATGGGAAGTCTAGTTTCAGTCACCGGAAAGGTTTCGGGGTTTATCGGTATTGTACCGGGACCATCGAAGGGGTTCCGGGGGTCCAACTGGAGGGTCCACCTGCCCCGAAGGACCTAATGGGCTGTAGTTGGGTGGGAACCAGCCCCTTAGTGGGCTGGTGCGCCCCCCAAGGGCCCAAGGCGCCTAGGGTTGGAAACCCTAGGGGGCCGCTGCCCCCCGGGGGGGCGGGCGCCCCCTAGTTGAAAACCCTAAGGGGGCCGCCGCCCCCTCCCCCCTCTAGATGGATCTAGGGGGCCGGCCCCCTCCCCTTCCCCTATATATAGTGGGGTTTTTGGGGCTGCCAGAGACACGAGTGTCCCTTTCTCTTGGCGCATCCCTACCCCTCTCCCTCCTCGTCTCTCGCAGTGCTTGGCGAAGCCCTGCTGGAGTGCCACACTCTTCCACCACCACCACGCCTTCGTGCTGCTACTGGACGGATTCTTCCCCAACCTCTCCCTCTCTCCTTGCTGGATCAAGGCGCGGGAGACGTCACCGGGCTGCACGTGTGTTGAACGCGGAGGCACCGTTGTTCGGTGCTTAGATCGGATTCGGCCGCGATCTGAATCGCTTCGTGTACGACTCCACCGACCGCGTTCTTGCAACGCTTGCGTATCACGATCTTCAAAGGTAGGAAGATGCACTCCCCTCTCATTGCTAGTAAGCTCCATAGATTGATCTTGGTGATGCGTAGAAATTTTTTAATTTCTGCAACGATCCCCAACAGGTGTTGCCGGAGCAACCATGTTCACCTCTCTGTTTATAACTTTCAGTTTACTTTCGTTCAGCAAAAATCATTAGAGTGGAATTGACATTGGGAAAACCATCATCGTCTTCTTCCTTATCCTCACCCTTGTCCAACTCCTTTTCCTTCTCCTTGGGCTGTTTCTCTCGGAATTGCTGGATCAGGAGCCGATGATACGTCTCCAATGTATCTATAATTTATGAAGTATTCATGCTATTGTATTATCCATCTTAGATGTTTAATGGGCTTTACTATGCACTTTTATATTATTTTTTGGACTAACCTATTAACCCAGAGCCCAGTGCCAGTTCCTGTTTTTTCCCTTGTTTCAGTGTTTCGAAGAAAAGGAATATCATACGGAGTCCAAACGGAATGAAACCTTCGGGAGAGTTATTTTTGGAACGGAAGCAATCCAGAAGACTTGGAGTGTACGTAAGGGAAGCAACGAGGAAGGCACGAGGCAGGGGGCGCGTCCACCCCCCTGGGCGCGCCCTCCACCCTCATGGGCCCCTTGTGGCTCCCCTGACGTATTTCTTCCTCCTATATATACCAATATACCCTAAAACCTTCGAGGAACAGAATAGATCGGGAGTTCCACCGCCGCAAGCCTATGTAGCCACCAAAAACCAATCGGGACCATGTTCCGGCACCCTGCCAGAGGGGGGATCCCTCACCGGTGGCCATCTTCATCATCCCAGCGCTCTCCATGACGAGGAGGGAGTAGTTCACCCTCGGGGCTGAGGGTATGTACCAGTAGCTATGTGTTTGAACTCTCTCTCGTGTTCTTGAGGTGATACGATCTTGATGTATCGCGAGCTTTGCTATTATAGTTGGATCTTATGATGTTTCTCCCCCTCTACTCTCTTGTAATGGATTGAGTTTTATCTTTGAAGTTATCTTATCGGATTGAGTCTTTAATGATTTGAGAACACTTGATGTATGTCTTGCATGGGATAACCGTGGTGACAATGGGTTATTCTATTGATTCACTTGATGTATGTTTTGGTGATCAACTTGCGGGTTTCGCCCATGAACCTATGCATAGGGGTTGGCACACGTTTTCGTCTTGACTCTCCGGTAGAAACTCTGGGCCACTCTTTGAAGTTCTATGTGTTGGTTGAATAGATGAATCTGAGATTGTGTGATGCATATCGTATAATCATACCCACGGATACTTGAGGTGACATTGGAGTATCTAGGTGACATTAGGGTTTTGGTTGATGTGTGTCTTAAGGTGTTATTTTACTACGAACTCAAGGGCTGTTTGTGACACTTATAGGAATAGTGTTGGGGAACATAGCAGAAATTCAAAATTTTCTACGCATCACCAAGATCAATCTATGGAGTAATCTAGCAATGAGGGGAAGGGGAGTGCATCTACATACCCTTGTAGATCACGACGCGGAAGCGTTGCAAGAACGCGGATGAAGGAGTCGTACTCGTAGCGATTCAGATCGCGGTTGATTCCGATCTAAGCACCGAAGAACGGTGCCTCCGCGTTCAACACACGTGCAGCCCGGTGACGTCTCCCACGCCTTGATCCAGCAAGGGGAGAGGGAGAGGTTGGGGAAGACTCCGTCCAGCAGCAGCACGACGGCGTGGTGGTGGTGGAGGAGCGTGGCAATCCCGCAGGGCTTCGCCAAGCACCGCGGGAGAGGAGGAGGAAGAGGGATAGGGCTGCGCCAAGAGAGAGAGGTTCTCGTGTGTATGGCAGCCCCAAATACCTCAAGTATATATAGGGGAAGGGGAGGGGCTGCGCCCCCATCTAGGGTTCCCTCCCCAGGGGTGGCGGCAGCCCCCAAACCCATCTAGGGTGCGGCCAAGGGGAGGAGAGGGGGGGCGCCACTAGGGTGGGCCTTAAGGCCCATCTGGACCTAGGGTTTGCCCCTTCCCACTCTCCCATGCGCCTTGGGCCTTGGTGGGGGGGCGCACCAGCCCACCTGGGGCTGGTCCCCTCCCACACTTGGCCCACGCAGCCTTCTGGGGCTAGTGGCCCCACTTGGTGGACCCCCGGGACCCTCCCGGTGGTCCCGGTACATTACCGATAACACCCGAAACTTTTCCGGTGACCAAAACATGACTTCCCATATATTAATCTTTACCTCCGGACCATTCCGGAACTCCTCGTGACGTCCGGGATCTCATCCGGGACTCCGAACAACATTCGGTAACCACGTACATACTTTCCCTATAACCCTAGCGTCATCGAACCTTAAATGTGTAGACCCTACGGGTTTGGGAACCATGCAGACATGACCGAGACGTTCTCCGGCCAATAACCAACAGCGGGATCTGGATACCCATGTTGGCTCCCACATGTTCCACGATGATCTCATCGGATGAACCACGATGTCGGGGATTCAATCAATCCCGTATACAATTCCCTTTGTCTATCGGTATGTTACTTGCCCGAGATTCGATCGTCGGTATCCCGATACCTTGTTCAATCTCGTTACCGGCAAGTCTCTTTACTCGTTCCGTAACTCACATCATCCCGTGATCAACTCCTTGGTCACATTGTGCACATTATGATGATGTCCTACCGAGTGGGCCCAGAGATACCTCTCCGTTTACACGGAGTGACAAATCCCAGTCTCGATTCATGCCAACCCAACAGACACTTTCGGAGATACCTGTAGTGCACCTTTATAGCCACCCAGTTACGTTGTGACGTTTGGTACACCCAAAGCATTCCTACGGTATCCGGGATTTGCACAATCTCATGGTCTAAGGAAATGATACTTGACATTAGAAAAGCTCTGAGCAAACGAACTACACGATCTTGTGCTAGGCTTAGGATTGGGTCTTGTCCATCACATCATTCTCCTAATGATGTGATCCCGTTATCAACGACATCCAATGTCCATGGTCAGGAAACCGTAACCATCTATTGATCAACGAGCTAGTCAACTAGAGGCTTACTAGGGACATGGTGTTGTCTATGTATCCACACATGTATCTGAGTTTCCTATCAATACAATTCTAGCATGGATAATAAACGATTATCATGAACAAGGAAATATAATAATAACCTATTTATTATTGCCTCTAGGGCATATTTCCAACAGTCTCCCACTTGCACTAGAGTCAATAATCTAGTCCACATCACCATGTGATTAACACTCATAGGTCACATCACCATGTGACCAACGTCCAAAGAGTTTACTAGAGTCAACAATCTAGTTCACATCACTATGTGATTAACACTCAATGAGTTCTGGTTTGATCATGTTATGCTTGTGAGAGAGGTTATTAGTCAACGGGTCTGGACCTTTCAGATTCGTGTGTGCTTTACGAATATCTATGTCATCTTGTGGATGCTACCACACGCTACTTGGAGCCATTTCAAATAACTGCTCTACTATACGAATCCAGTTTACTACTCAGAGTCATCCGGATTAGTGTCAAAGTTCGCGTCGACGTAACCCTTTACGACGAACTCCTTTTCACCTCCATAATCGAGAAAATTCCTTAGTCTACTAGATACTAAGGATAAGTTCGACCGCTGTCATGTGTTCCATTCCCGGATCACTATTGTACCCTTTGACCAACTCATGGCAAGGCACACTTCATGTGCGGTACACAGCATAGCATACTGTAGAGCCTACGTCTAAAGCATAGGGGACGACCTTCGTCCTTTCTCTCTCTTCTGCTGTGGTCAGGTCTTGAGTCTTACTCAATACTCACGCCTTGTAACACAGCCAAGAACTCCTTCTTTGCTGACCTATTTTGAACTCTTTCAAAATCATGTCAAGGTGTGCGTTCTTTGAAAGTATCATCGGGCGTCTTGATCTATCTCTATAGATCTTGATGCCCAATATGTAAGCAGCTTTTATCCAGGTCTTCCTTTGAAAAACTCCTTTCAAACAACCCTTTATGCTTTCCAGAAATTTTACATCATTTCGGATCAACAATATGTCATTCACATATACTTATCAGAAATGTTGTAGCCCTCCCACTCACTTTATTGTAAATACAAGTTTCTAACAAACTTTGTATAAACCCAAAAATTTTGATCACTCCATCAAAGCGTATATTCTGACTCCGAGATGCTTGCTCTAGTCCATGGAAGGATCGCAGGACCTAGCATACCTTTTAGCATCCTTAGGATCGACAAAACCTTTCTGATTGTATCACATACAACCTTTCCTTACGAAAACTGGCAAGGAAACTTGTTTTGACATCCATCTGCCAGATTTCATAAATGCAGCTAATGCTAACATGATTCCAACGGACTTAAGCATCGCTACGGATGAGAAAATCTCATCGTAGTCAACTCCTTGAACTTGTGGAAATACTCTTTGCCACAAGTCGAGCTTCATAGACGGTAACATTACCGTCCACGTCCGTCTTATTCTCAAAGTTCCATTTATCTCGGATTTCATGGCTTCCAACCATTTGTCGGAATATGGGCCCACCATCGCTTATCCATAGCTCATAGGTTCATCGTTGTCCAACAACATGAGTTCCAATATATGATCACGTACTACTCTGAAGTATTACGCATCCTCGTCGTCCTACGAGGTTTGGTAGTGACTTGATCCGAAGTTTCATGATCACTATCATAAGCTTCCACTTCAATTGGTGTAGGTGCCACAGGAACAACTTCCTGTGCCCTGCTACACACTAGTTGAAGTGACGGTTCAATAACCTTATCAAGTCTCCACCATCCTCCCACTCAATTCTTTCGAGAGAAACTTTTCCTCGAGAAAGGACCTGTTTCTAGAAGTAATTACTTTAGCTTCCAGATCTGAAATAGGAGGTATACCCAAATGTTTTGGGTATTCTATGAAGACGCATTTATCCGCTTTGGGTTCGAGCTTATCAGCCTAAAACTTTTTCACATAAGCATCGCAGCCCCAAACTTTTAAGAAACGACAACGGTGTCGTCTCAACGGAATTTGCGTGGTGCCCCTTTTAAAGTGAATGCGGTTGTCTCTAATGCCTAACCCATAAACGATAGTGGTAATTCGATAAGAGACATCATGGTATGCACCATATCCAATAGGGTGCAGTTATGATGTTCGGACACACCATCACACTATGGTGTTCCAGGCGGTATTAATTGTGAAACACTTTCCACAATGTCTTAATTGTGTGCCAAACTCGTAACTCAGATACTCATCTCTATGATCATATCACAGACATTTTATCCTCTTGTCACGACGATCTTCAACTTCACTCTGAAATTACTTGAACCTTTCAATAATTCAGACTTGTGTTTCATCAAGTAAATACACTCAGCATCTACTCAAATCATCTGTGAAGTAAGAACATAACGATATCCACTGCATGCCTCAGCACTCGTTGGACTGCATACATCAAAATGTATTACTTCCAATAAGTTGCTCTCTTGTTCCATCTTACTGAAAACGAGGCCTTTCAGTCATCTTGCCCATGTGGTATGATTTGCATGTCTCAGGTGATTCAAAATCAAGTGAGTCCAAACGATCCATCTACACGGAGTTTCTTCATGCATATATACCAATAGACATGGTTTGCATGTCTCAATCTTTTCAAAAACGACTGAGTCCAAAGATCCATCTACATGGAGCTTCTTCATGCGTTCTATACCAATATGACTCAAATGGCAGTGCCACAAGTATGTGGAACTATCATTACTATTTTATATCCTTTGGTACGAACATGTGTATCACTGCGATCGAGATTCATTTTAGGTGCAAGACCATTGAAGTTATTATTCAAATAAACAGAGTAACCATTATTCTCCTTAAATGAATAACCGTATTGCGATAAACATAATCCAATCATGCTCAACGCAAACACCAAATCTCGATAGTAGAGGGAGCATGCGATGCTTGATGACATCAACCTTGGAAACACTTCCAACACACATCGTCATCTCACCTTTAGCCAGTCTCCATTTATTCCGCAGCTATTATTTCGAGTTACTAACACATGGCAACCGAACCGGTATCTAATACCCTGGTGCTGCTAGGAGTACTAGTAAAGTACACATTCATATAATGTATATCCAATATACTTCTGTTGACCTTTCCTGCCTTCTCATCTACCAAGTATCTAGGGTAGTTCCGCTTCAGTGACCGTTCCCCTCATTACAGAAGCACTTAGTTTCGGGTTTGGGTTCAACCTTGGGATTCTTCACTAGAGCAGCAAATGATTTGCTGTTTCATGAAGCATCCCTTTTGCCCTTGCCCTTCTAGAAACTAGTGGTTTTACTAACCACCAACAATTGATGCTCCTTCTTGATTTCTACTTCCGCGGTGTCAAAACATCGCGAGTTGCTCAAGGATCATCATCTATCCTTGATATTTATAGTTCATCACGAAGCTCTAATAGCTTGGTGGCAGTGACTATGGAGAACCATCACTATCTCATCTGGAAGATTAACTCCCACTCGATTCAAGTGATTGTAGTACTCAGACAATCTGAGCACATGCTCAACGATTGAGCTTTTCTCCCTTAGTTTGCAGGCTTAAGAAACTTGTCAGAGGTCTCATACCTCTTGACGTGGGCACTAGTCCGAAATCCCAATTTCAGTCTTCGGAAAATCTCATATGTTCTGCGATGTTTCAAAAACGTCTCTGGTGCCACAATTCTAAACCGTTAGCATTACGCATTGAACTATCACGTAGTCATCAAAAACGTGTATGTCAGATGTTTCGTAACATCTACAGACGACGCTGAGGTTCAGCACACCGAGCGGTGCATTAAGGACATAAGCCTTCTGTGCAGCAATGAGGACAATCATCAGTTTACGGACCCAGTCCGCATAATTACTACTACCAACTTTCAACTAAATTTTCTCTAGGAACATATCTCAACCAGTAGAACTAAAGCGCAAGACATAATTTGCAAAGACCTTTTGACTATGTTTATGATAATTAAGTTCATCTGATTAATGAACTCCCACTCAGATAGACATCTCTCTAGTCATCTAAGTGATACATGATCCGAGTCAAACTAGGCCGTGTCCGATCATCACGTGAGACGGACTAGTCATCATCGGTGAACATCTCCATGTTGATCGTATCTACTATACGACTCAGGTTCGACCTTTCGGTCTCTTGTATTCCGAGGCCATGTCTGTACATGCTAGGCTCGTCAAGTCAACCTAAGTGTTTCGCATGTGTTCCGAGGCCATGTCTGTACATGCTAGGCTCGTCAACACCCGTTGTATTCGAACGTTAGAATCTATCACACCCGATCATCACGTAGTGCTTCGAAACAACGAGCCTTCACAACGGTGCACAGTTAGGGGGAACATGTCTCTTGAAATTTTAGTGAGGGATCATCTTACTTACTACCGTCGTTCTAAGCAAATAAGATGCATAACATGATAAACATCACATGCAATCAAATAGTGACATGATATGGCCAATATCATTTTGCTCCTTTGATCTCCATCTTTGGGGCACCATGGTCATCTTTGTCACCGGCATGACACCATGATCTCCATCATCATGATCTCTATCATTGTGTCTTCATGAAGTTGTCACGCCAACGATTACTTCTACTTCTATGGCTAACGCGCTAAGCAATAAAGTAAAGTAATTTACATGGCGTTATTCAATGACACGTAGGTCATACAAAAAATAAAGACAACTCCTATGGCTCCTGCCGGTTGTCATACTCATCGACATGCAAGTCATGATTCCTATTACAATAATATGATCAATCTCATACATCACATATATCATTCATCACATCTTCTGGCCATATCACATCACATAGCACATGCTGCAAAAACAAGTTAGACGTCCTCTAATTGTTGTTGCAAGTTTTTACGTGGCTTGTATAGGTTTCTAGCAAGAACGTTTCTTACCTACGTAAAACCACAACGTGATATGCCAATTTCTATTTACCCTTCATAAGGACCCTTTTCATCGAATCCGTTCCGACTAAAGTGGGAGAGACAGACACCCACTAGCCACCTTATGCAACTAGTGCATGTCAGTCGGTGGAACCTGTCTCACGTAAGTGTACGTGTAAGGTCGGTCCGGGCCGCTTCATCCCACGATGCCACCGAATCAAGATAAGACTAGTAACGGCAAGTAAATTGACAAAATCGACGCCCACAACTACTTTGTGTTCCACTCGTGCATAGAAACTACGCATAGACCTAGCTCATGATGCCACTGTTGGGGAACGTAGCAGAAATTCAAAATTTTCTACGCATCACCAAGATCAATCTATGGAGTAATCTAGCAACGAGGGGAAGGGGAGTGCATCTACATACCCTTGTAGATCGCAATGCGGAAGCGTTGCAAGAACGCGGATGAAGGAGTCGTACTCGTAGCGATTCAGATCACGGTTGATTCCGATCTAAGCACCGAAGAACGGTGCCTCCGCGTTCAGCACACGTGCAGCCCGGTGACGTCTCCCACGCCTTGATCCAGCAAGGGGAGAGGGAGAGGTTGGGGAAGACTCCGTCCAGCAGCAGCACGACGGCGTGGTGGTGGTGGAGGAGCGTGGCAATCCCGCAGGGCTTCGCCAAGCACCGCGGGAGAGGAGGAGGAAGAGGGATAGGGCTGCGCCAAGAGAGAGAGGTTCTCGTGTGTATGTCAGCCCTAAATACCTCAAGTATATATAGGGGAAGGGGAGGGGCTGCGCCCCCATCTAGGGTTCCCTCCCCAGGGGTGGCGGCAGCCCCCAAACCCATCTAGGGTGCGGCCAAGGGGAGGGGAGGGGGGGCGCCACTAGGGTGGGCCTTAAGGCCCATCTGGACCTAGGGTTTGCCCCTTCCCACTCTCCCATGCGCCTTGGGCCTTGGAGGGGGGGGCGCACCAGCCCACCTGGGGCTGGTCCCCTCCCACACTTGGCCCACGCAGCCTTCTGGGGCTGGTGGCCCCACTTGGTCGACCCCCGGGACCCTCCCGGTTGTCCCGGTACATTACCGATAACACCCGAAACTTTTCCGGTGACCAAAACAGGACTTCCCATATATAAATCTTTACCTCCGGACCATTCCGGAACTCCTCGTGACGTCCGGGATCTCATCTGGGACTCCGAACAACATTCGGTAACCACGTACATACTTTCCCTATAACCCTAGCGTCATCGAACCTTAAGTGTGTAGACCCTACGGGTTCGGGAACCATGCAGACATGACCGAGACGTTCTCCGGTCAATAACCAACAGCGGGATCTGGATACCCATGTTGGCTCCCACATGTTCCACGATGATCTCATCGGATGAACCACGATGTCGGGGATTCAATCAATCCCGTATACAATTCCCTTTGTCTATCGGTATGTTACTTGCCCGAGATTCGATCGTCGGTATCCCGATACCTTGTTCAATCTCGTTACCGGCAAGTCTCTTTACTCGTTCCGTAACTCACATCATCCCGTGATCAACTCCTTGATCACATTGTGCACATTATGATGATGTCCTACCGAGTGGGCCCAGAGATACCTCTCCGTTTACACGGAGTGACAAATCCCAGTCTCGATTCGTGCCAACCCAACAGACACTTTCGGAGATACCTGTAGTGCACCTTTATAGCCACCCAGTTACGTTGTGACGTTTGGTACACCCAAAGCATTCCTACGGTATCCGGGAGTTGCACAATCTCATGGTCTAAGGAAATGATACTTGACATTAGAAAAGCTCTGAGCAAATGAACTACACGATCTTGTGCTAGGCTTAGGATTGGGTCTTGTCCATCACATCATTCTCCTAATGATGTGATCCCGTTATCAACGACATCCAATGTCCATGGTCAGGAAACCATAACCATCTATTGATCAACGAGCTAGTCAACTAGAGGCTTACTAGGGACATGGTGTTGTCTATGTATCCACACATGTATCTGAGTTTCCTATCAATACAATTCTAGCATGGATAATAAATGATTATCATGAACAAGGAAATATAATAATAACCTATTTATTATTGCCTCTAGGGCATATTTCCAACAAATAGCCCAATGGATTGATCGGAAAGAATAACTTTGAGGTGGTTTCGTACCCTACCATAATCTCTTCGTTTGTTCTCCGCTATTAGTGACTTTGGAGTGACTCTTTGTTGCAAGTTGAGGGATATTTATATGATCCAATTATGTTATTATTGTTGAGAGAACTTGCACTAGTGAAAGTATGAACCCTACGCCTTGTTTCCTAGCATTGCAATACCATTTACGCCCACTTTTATAATTAGTTACCTTGCTGTTTTTATATTTTTAGATTACAAAAAACTATATCTACCATCCATATTGCACTTGTATCACCATCTCTTCACCGAACTAGTGCACCTATACAATTTACCATTGTATTTGGGTGTGTTGGGGACACAAGAGACTCTTTGTTATTTGGTTGCAGGGTTGCTTGAGAGAGACCATCTTCATCCTACGCCTCTCACGGATTGATAAACCTTAGGCCATCCACTTGAGGGAAATTTGCTACTGTCCTACAAACCTCTGTACTTGGAGGCCCAACAACGTCTACAAGAAGAAGGTTGTGTAGTAGACATCAAGCTCTTTTCTGGTGCCGTTGCCGGGGAGGTGAGTGCTTGAAGGTATATCTTTAGATCTTGTAATCGAATCTTTTAGTTTCTTGTTTTATCACTAGTTTAGTTTATAAAATAAAACTACAAAAAAATGGAATTGAGTTTGTCTCATACGCTTCATCTTTTTAATATCTTTCGTGAGTATGATGGAAAGGAAAATTGTGCCAAAGTACTAGAAGAAGAATTACATAGAATGCTTTGTATAAAATATGTGAATGATGAGCATGATTGCAATGTTGTTAGTATGAACTCCTTGAATATCCATAGTACTAATGATGATTGCACTAGTCATGATGAAAATATCTCTTATAAGCATGTCGATTTTTGTTGAGTGTATTGGGTTTGCAAGTACACACCAAATAGGGAAGATAGATATTGCAAGAGGCATAAGCATTTAGAAACTAAATTGTTGCAAGAAAGGCTAGATGTTTGTGCTGAAAATTTATTTTTTCTTAGCCGTACTTGTGAACTTTGCAATGAACATGATCATTTCAGTACCCAATGCAAATTGTTTCATGATCGTATCGTGTCCAAAAATTGTGATGACTTGATTTCCCTTGCACATCATAATAAACTTAGTTTGCTCTTGGGTTATGAAGAAATGAAACATATAACTAAGGTCATTCTAGAATTTGCCCTTGATAGAGTTCTTCATTTTGATCTAGAGGAAATTTATATGTATTGCACAGTGAATTGCATTGAAAATCCTTATATTGCCAACTACATAAAGAAAAGAAAACAAATAGAAGATGAAGAGAATACTAAAGAAAGGGAAGAGACTTCCCAATATCCTCCTATTATTTCTTATGATGAATCAGGTAACGAGGAGGAGCCTTCTATTCAACCAATCTCATTAATAAGGAGCTCCAAAAAGAGGATTGAACCCACACATGGTGTGGTGAAGAAGAAGAGAAGAAAAGGTAAGAGATGTAAAAAGATATCTCTCCCAAATAATGTTGCTCCTATTATTGTTGTGCCCCATGAAAATGAATCAGAAATAATTATGGAAGATGATGCACTTGATGATGATCTCGTTATACCTATTGCTTGTTGTGATGATTATGATTGGGAAGATAATGATACTTCTTATGATCTTGAAAATCTTTTTGCCACTTGCTTGGAAGAATATGATAATTGCTATACTATTGGTGCTATCCATACTATTAATGATGAGAGTGATTATGCTTATGATATGAAAAGGCCCAAGCTTGGGGAAGCTATGTTTGATGATGATGACATATTTGAGAATATATTTGCTGAAATTAATGTTTGTCCCAAGCTTGGGGATGCTATGTTTAATAATGATGATATTTTTAGCCTCCCAAGTTTTGATATGCAAAGTTGTTATGATGATAGCATGCCTTCTACCTATGCTGATTATATTGATGAAAGTGGGTTTGGAAGAGTGTCAACTTTAGGAAGTAATGATCCCACTATTTTGGAGGATGTTGAATATTATAATATTTATGAAAGTGGATTTGGAGAGGTCATGACTTTATTTAGTGATGAGTCCACTATCTTGGAAGAGATTTCAATCGATTATGATGAGAACAAAGTTGCTACTTATGATGATTATTGTGATGAAACTTATGCTATAAGAAGTAGTGATGATTATATTTATAAAACTTGTCATGATTATGATTACCCTTTTTCTGAACATTACTATTTTAATGTGGAAACAATTTATAATATTCAAGTCTCTTATGATACTCCCACTATTCCGAATGAGAAGAATTTTGCTTATGTGGAGAGTAGTAAAATTTCTATGCAAGTAGATCATGAAAAAGAATGATTTAGGTGCTGGTTATATTGTTGAATTCATTCATGATGCTACTGAAAGTTATTATGAGGGAGGAATGTATGCTTGTAGGAATTGCAATAATATCAAGTTTCCTCTCTATGTGCTTAAAGTTTTGAAGTTATGCTTGTTTTACCTTCCTATGCAAGTTGATTCTTGTTCCCATAAGTTGTTTGCTCACAAAATCCCTATGCATAGGAAGTGGGTTAGACTTTAATGTGCTAAGTCATATTCTTCATGATGCTCTCTTTATGTTTCAATTCTTATCTTCTATGCGAGCATCATTGAAATCATCATGCCTAGCTAGGGGCGTTAAACGTTAGCGCTTGTTGGGAGGCAACCCAATTTTATTTTAGTTTATTGATTTTTGGTTTTGTTTAGTAATAAATAATCCATCTAGATTCTGTTTAGATGTGGTTTTGTGTTTTAATTAGTGTTTGTACCAAGTAGAACCTTTGGGAAGACTTGGGCGAAGTCTTTATGATCATGCTGTAAAAAACAGAAACTTTAGCACTCACGAGATTAGCTAAAACTTTTTACTGGAGAGTGCTATTTAGTTGATTCTTTCTGAAGATGATTACTAGACAAATTCCTCAGGTCCACCAATTTATTCTAGAATTTTTGGAGTTCCAGAAGTTTGCGTTAGTTACAGATTACTACAGACTGTTATGTTTTTGACAGATTCTGTTTTTCGTGTGTTGTTTGCCTATTTTGATGACTCTATGGCTAGTAAAATAGTTTACAGACCATAGAGAAGTTGGAATACAGTAGGTTTAACACCAATATAAATAAAGAATGAGTTCATTAAAGTACCTTGAAGTGGTGTTTTGTTTTCTTTCGCTAACGGAGCTTACGAGTTTTCTGTTAAGTTTTGTGTTGTGAAGTTTTCAAGTTTTGGGTAAAGATTCGATGGACTACGGAATAAGGAGTGAAAAGAGCCTAAGCTTGGGGATGCCCAAGGCACCCTAAGGTAATATTCAAGGACAACCAAGAGCCTAAGCTTGGGGATGCCCCGGATGGCATCCCCTCTTTCGTCTTCGTTCATCGGTAACTTTACTTGGAGCTATATTTTTATTCACCACATGATATGTGTTTTGCTTGGACCGTCATTTTATTTTCTTTAGCTTTGCTTGATGTTTGAATAAAATACCAAGATCTGAAATTATTAAATGAGAGAGAGTCTTCACATAGCTACATAATTATTTAACTACTCATTGATCTTCACTTATATCTTTTTGGAGTAGTTTGTCATTTACTCGTGTGCTTCACTTATATCCTATGAGTAAATGGTTGAATGATTTGAATGTCATAAATCTGAAATTATATATGTTTCATATGCTTATCCCATGGGGAGTAATACCTTCACATATAATAAGTAGAGGTGGTAAATTTATTGAAGGTTAGAAAACATTGTATTGGTCACTTGAACAATTCATGAAAGAATATTGAAGGAAGAGAGATTTCACATATAAAATACTATCTTGGACATCTTCTATGATTGTGAGCCCCATTAATTATTTTCAAACCTGAGAAAATTAGTTGAAGTTGGACAAGGAAGACAACATAATGAGTTATGCTTGGGTATATTTGTATAGAAGTTATATTGTTATGGATCCTCTAACATGTGGTGCTTGCTATTTAGAATCCTTTGCTAGCCAAAATATCTGTATTAAGCGGGAATACTGCTTGTGCATCCAAAATCCTTGAACCAAGTTTCTTCCATGAGTATCCACCATATCTACCTATTTGCGGTATTTACCTGCCGTTCCAAGTAAATTTGCATGTGCCAAACTCTAAACCTTCAAATAATAATCTGTTTTGTGTGCCCGAATCGCTCATGTAGCGACTAACGGCTAGCCGTATCTTCCATGCTAGGTGGGTTATTCTCACGATGAGTGGACTCCGCTCATCATTCACGAAAAAATGGCTGGTAACTGGGATGCCCAGTCCTATGATCAAAAGATCAAAAGCAAATTCGCAAATAATTTAAACAAAACTCCCCCAGGAATGTTGATAGTTGGACGGCACCCGTTGTTTCAGACAAGCCGTGGAGTGTGAATGTTGGTGGAGGGGGAGTAAAATCTTTACCTTTCTGTTTGGGAACCGCCTATAATGTATCTAGTATGGAAGATATTGGAAACTCTTGGTCGTTATGTTGAGAATGAAAGCATACCTCTCAAAATTATTTTCATCACTGTTTTAGCTTCGAGCTCTGGCACCTCTGCAAATCGCTGCTTCCCTCTGCGAAGGGCCTATCTTTTACTTTTATGCAAGAGTCAGTAGTATTCCTTCTCATTCCAACCCACTCTTCAGTTGGCAAGCATCATGTGATAGAAAGATCTAAGCATATATGGCCATTCAAATATATTTGAGCATGAATTATTATTGTTGACATTACCCTTGAGGTAAAAGGTTGGGAGGCGAAACATTAAGCCCCTATCTTTCTCTGTGTTCGATGAATACTACTTGTTCTAAAAATATGCTTTGAGTTGTAGCAATCATGGAAGACTAAATGATAGTTGAGTATGTGAAGTTTGCGGAATCGAAGCTCTGACATAGACTCTTCCTGAAAATAAGATGAATTGTAATTGTTTGATGACTAAAAACACGGTTTGTTAGTTTTCAAGGAAGTTTATGATCTATACTTTAACATGTGAATAGTTTGTTACTTGATCATGCGAAGTTTTATGATATGAGCTACTGTTATGACATATAATGATGCTAGAAAAGGTGATTGAAATTATCATTGATCAAACTTGTGCACCTGCTAGCATTCACACTTCATAAATTATTTCTTTTATCATTTACCTACTCGAGGACGAGCAGGAATTAAGCTTGGGTATGCTGATACGTCTCCAAAGTATCTATAATTTATGAAGTATTCATGCTATTATATTATCCATCTTAGATGTTTAATGGGATTTACTATGCACTTTTATATTAATTTTGGGACTAACTTATTAACCCAGAGCCCAGTGCCAGTTCCTGTTTTTTTCCCTTGTTTCAGTGTTTCGAAGAAAAGGAATATCAAACGGAGTCCAAACGGAATGAAACCTTCGGGAGAGTTATTTTTGGAACGGAAGCAATCCAGAAGACTTGGAGTGTACGTAAGGGAAGCAACGAGGAAGGCACGAGGCAGGGGGGCTCCCACCCCCTGGGCGCGCCCTCCACCCTCGTGGGCCCCTCGTGGCTCCCTTGACGTATTTCTTCCTCCTATATATACCAATATACCCTAAAACCTTCGGGGAACAGAATAGATCGGGAGTTCCGCTGCCGCAAGCCTATGTAGCCACCAAAAACCAATCGGGACCCTGTTCCGGCACCCTGCCGGAGGGGGGATCCCTCACCGGTGGCCATCTTCATCATCCCGACGCTCTCCATGACGAGGAGGGAGTAGTTCACCCTCGGGGCTGAGGGTATGTACCAGTAGCTATGTGTTTGATCTCTCTCTCGTGTTCTTGAGGTGATACGATCTTGATGTATCGCGAGCTTTGCTATTATAGTTGGATCTTATGATGTTTCTCCCCCTCTACTCTCTTGTAATGGATTGAGTTTTCCCTTTGAAGTTATCTTATCGGATTGAGTCTTTAATGATTTGAGAACACTTGATGTATGTCTTGCGTGGGATAACCGTGGTGACAATGGGTTATTCTATTGATTCACTTGATGTATGTTTTGGTGATCACTTGCGGGTTCCGCCCATGAACCTATGCATAGGGGTTGGCACACGTTTTCGTCTTGACTCTCCGGTAGAAACTCTGGGGTACTCTTTGAAGTTCTATGTGTTGGTTGAATAGATGAATCTGAGATTGTGTGATGCATATCGTATAATCATACCCACTGATACTTGAGGTGACATTGGAGTATCTAGGTGACATTAGGGTTTTGGTTGATGTGTGTCTTAAGGTGTTATTTTACTATGAACTCTAGGGCTGTTTGTGACACTTATAGGAATAGCCCAATGGATTGATCGAAAAGAATAACTTTGAGGTGGTTTCGTACCCTACCATAATCTCTTCGTTTGTTCTCCGCTATTAGTGACTTTGGAGTGACTCTTTGTTGCAAGTTGAGGGATATTTATATGATCCAATTATGTTATTATTGTTGAGAGAACTTGCACTAGTGAAAGTATGAACCCTAGGCCTTGTTTCCTAGCATTGCAATACCGTTTACGCTCACTTTTATAATTAGTTACCTTGCTGTTTTTATATTTTTAGATTACAAAAACCTATATCTACCATCCATATTGCACTTGTATCACCATCTCTTCGCCGAACTAGTGCACCTATACAATTTACCATTGTATTTGGGTGTGTTGGGGCACAAGAGACTCTTTGTTATTTGGTTGCAGGGTTGCTTGAGAGAGACCATCTTCATCCTACGCCTCCCACGGGTTGATAAACCTTAGGTCATCCACTTGAGGGAAATTTGCTACTGTCCTACAAACCTCTGCACTTGGATGCCCAACAACGTCTACAAGAAGAAGGTTGTGTAGTAGACATCAGCCGACACTGTCGAGTGGTATGTTTAGGGTAAATCAGATTAGCCTTTTCATCTTTCTTGATGTGAATGTGACAGGGTAAATCCAACACACCATTTCCATCTTGATCTTTCACTTTCTTGGGGTTCCAGGGTCCTTTGGGCTTCTCCCTGAACTTTCCTTGAGCCACCACTAAAGCTTCACCAGGAGCAGCTGGTTCGGCCTTGCGCTTCTGCTTCCCATTGGAATTCCCTCCTCCGGTTTCCTGGGCGACTGTTCTGTGCTTGCCACTCCGGAGTCGGTCCTCCTCTTCACCATTGGCATACTTGGTGGCAATCTCCATCATCCGACTCAGGGACATATCTCCTGTCCGACCGAACTTCAGGTTCAACTCTCGATATTTAACACCCTCCTTGAAGGCACAAACGGCTTGGTGATCTGACACATTCTCCACTGTATGATGCAATGTGATCCATCTCTGGATGTAATCTCTCAAGGTCTCATTCGGTTTTTGCACGCAGGACTGCAATTCGAGTAACCCTGCCGGCCATTTGCAAGCACCCTCAAAGGTTCTGACAAACACTCGGGCAAGTTCTTCCCAACTGTATATGCTGCCAGGTGCTAACTGATTCAACCACGCTCTGGCTGAGCCTTCCAACATAAGTGGAAGGTGTTTCATGGCCACATTCATCATTGCAGCCACCGATCTGCACAGCCATTCGGTAGTCCTCAAGCAAAGTGTCAGGCTTGGACTCACAAGTGAACTTGCTGATTCCAGTCCCCAACCTGAAGTTGGGAGGAATCACCGCAGCCCTGATAGCTCTGCTAAAGCACTCTGGGCCTGAAACATGTACTCTGCTGCCAGTCGGGTGATCTCTGTCATGGCCCTCTCTATGTGCTCTGTTTCTGTCGACCAGACCTTGAACAAGGATAGATCTCGCATCAAAGCCTGGCTCCCTGGGGTCGACTGGAATTCTTCGGCCGCCACTGTGAGGGCGTCTGTCATCGTGCTGCCGAGGCACATATGACCCACTCCTCGGAGGAGGTGTGGGCACTCGACGACGGTCATCGTGGTCAAGTCGGCGATCATATTGCTCACGGTTTCTATACTGATCTCGCCGGTCTCCACGTTCCTCACGCCACGGGGGGGATCTTGGGCTGTGAGCCGACTGAACTGTGTCTGCCACCACCGACCTGCTATGAATTCTATTCCGTGACTGTGATACTGCTGTGTTCTGCTCTCCTGCAGCCCGGAGTAAAGCCCGGATCTGCATCAAACCTCTGCCAGCTTCCGACTGGGAAGGCTGAATCGACTCTGCTATTCGGGCGGCAGCTGTGAGATTTTGAATCGGAGTTCGGTATACCTGAGTTGGAGGCAGAAAAAGTTGTCGTCGACTGGACTCAGGAATCCGCTGCCGAGCACGCTCGTCGAGTGTGTGCTGGAGGTTCTCCAGTCGAGTGCGCTCAGCCAAGTTGGCCAGGCGCGCCTCCTCCAAGGCCCGGGCCTCGGAGGTTTCTCCAACGATAGGAGTGTGAAGTGCATCCATGTTACGGCGGCGAAGCTCTTCCCTCTACCGCAAAGAGAGGGGCTCGGGGCGGTACTCCTCGTGGACGTGTGACGGATCGCCGCCGCCATCGCCACCGTCATCGCGGGGGAAGCCAGGAGGACTGCGCGGTCCGTTGACCATCAGGACTTCCGCCGCGGGGTCACTGCTGTCGCACTCGGATGCAGTCTCGACGGAGCCAGCCGACAGGTCGAACAGGCCATAGAGAGTTTCGTCGGGCTCGATTGCCGCGACTTGCGGGGTGGCCGATTGGCGGGCCACCGCATGCCTCACCCACAGCTGGAGCCGCGACCGACCGGAACGCTTGCGCCGGCGAACAGCAGGGAGCGAGGACGCCACAGCAGCCGACCGATACTGAGTCGACGGCTGCCGAAGAAGGACGCCGCGGACGCACGCGTGAAAGTGCGTCGCCCCGCGGCCGGGGAGCGCCTCGACGTCGAGTGGAGCCTCTTGGAGCCAAGCGGAGTCGTCGGCGACGAACACGAGCGCGCCGAGACGGATCTCGCGGCCCTCGGCCAATCCTCCGCCAGAAACCATGATGATGTGGATCGGAAAAATCGCAACTTCTCCAACAAGTCACTAAGACACCTGCCCCACGGTGGGCGCCAACTGTCGTGGATCTAAGACTGACAGTAGAATGGGGGGTAGGTATGAGGAGGCAAGATCCTAGCTATGGCGAAGTTGTACACGCGATTTTTATGAGTTCAGGCCCTTCGCGGAGGAAGTAACAGCCCTACGTCTCGGAGCCCGGAGGCAGTCGAACCCTTGTCCCAGAGGAGGGGGTGGCTTATATAGAGTGCGTTAGGACCCCAGCTCCCCTCTGTTACACAGGGTTCAATGTTCATAAAGAGTAAACGTTACAGGTAACGTCCGCAATAAAGTGTTATAAATGGTAATTAAGTCTATGAGTAAACGCCCGACCGTTGCTGTGTAGAGTGACTTTAGATCTTCTGTATGTCGAGTGGTTTCTGTGACGGTCGAGTGACATTGATTCTTCCGAGTGGAATGTCTCTGGTCGAGTGGATGATGGTACCCTTCGGATGCTTCTGTCTTTAGGGTGATGCCTTCGGGAGGGTGTCCAGGTCAGGCCTATGACCCTACCCTAGGTACATGGCTTCATCAACACCCGCCATGTTTTCGAGCTCCACAGCCCCGTGGGACAGCCTCTTCGGCGAATAGATGAAGGAACTCTCCGGCATTGTGGCCGGCTGGATGTGAAGGAAATATGCCCTAGAGGCAATAATAAACTATTATTTATTTCCTTGTATCATGATAAATGTTTATTATTCATGCTAGAATTGTATTAACCGGAAACATAATACATGTGTGAATATATAGACAAACAGAGTGTCACTAGTATGCCTCTACTTGACTAGCTCGTTAATCAAAGATGGTTATGTTTCCTAGCCATAGACATAAGTTGTCATTTGATTAACGAGATCACCTCATTAGGAGAATGACGTGATTGACTTGACCCATTCCGTTAGCTTAGCACTCGATCGTTTATTATGTTGCTATTGCTTTCTTCATGACTTATACATGTTCCTATGACTATGAGATTATGCAACTCCCGTTTACCGGAGGAACACTTTGTGTGCTACCAAACGTCACAACGTAAATGGGTGATTATAAAGGTGCTCTACAGGTGTCTCCAAAGGTACTTGTTGGGTTGGCGTATTTCGAGATTAGGATTTGTCACTCCAATTGTCGGAGAGGTATCTCTGGGCCCACTCGGTAATGCACATCACTATAAGCCTTGCAAGCATTGTGACTAATGAGTTAGTTGCGGGATGATGTATTACGGAACGAGTAAAAAGACTTGCCGGTAACGAGATTGAACTAGGTATCGAGATACCGACGATCAAATCTCGGGCAAGTAACATACCGGTGACAAAGGGAACAACGTATGTTGTTATGCGGTCTGACCGATAAAGATCTTCGTAGAATATGTGGGGAGCCAATATGGGCATCCAGGTCCCGCTATTGGTTATTGACCGAAGACGTGTCTCGGTCATGTCTACATAGTTCTCGAACCCGTAGGGTCCGCACGCTTAACGTGACGATGATAGTTTTATTGAGTTTTGATGTACCGAAGGAGTTCGGAGTCCCAGATGAGATCGGGGATATGACGAGGAGTCTCGAAATGGTCGAGACGTAAAGATCGATATGTTGGACGACTATATTCGGACTTCGGAAAGGTTCCGAGTGATTCGGGTATTTTCGGAGTACCGGAGAGTTACGGGAATTCGCCGGGGAGAAGTATTGGGCCTTATTGGGCCATACGGGAATAGAGGAGAGAGGCCAAAAGGAAGGAGGCGCGCACCCCCCCCCCCTCTGGTCCGAATTGGACAAGGGGTGCAGCCCCCTTTTCCTTCTCCCTCTCCCCCTCTTTCCTTCTCTCCTACTCCAACGAGGAAAGGAGGAGTCCTACTCCCGGTGGGAGTAGGACTCCCCCCTATGGCGCGCCTCTCCCCTTGGCCGGCTGCCTCCCCCTTGCTCCTTTATATACGGGGGCAGGGGGCACCCCAGAGACACAACAATTGATCCTTGAGATCTCTTAGCCGTGTGCAGTGCCCCCCTCCACCATATTACACCTCGATAATACCGTTGCGGAGCTTAGGCGAAGCCCTGCGTCGGTGGAACATCATCATCGTCACCACGCCGTCGTGCTGACGAAACTCTCCCTCAACACTCGGCTGGATCGGAGTTCGAGGGACGTCATCGAGCTGAATACCAGCATGTCATACTTTGGTTCAGCGGTATTGTGAGATGAAGCGGCCCGGACCGACATTACGCGTACGCTTACGCGAGACTGGTTTCACCGTTGCGAGCACTCATTGCTTAAAGGTGCCCGGCGGGTGTCTGTCTCTCTCACTTTAGTTGAACCGAGTGTGGCTACGCCCGGTCCTTGCGAAGGTTAAAACAGCACCAACTTGACAAACTATCGTTGTGGTTTTGATGCGTAGGTAAGAACGGTTCTTGCTAAACCCGTAGCAGCCACGTAAAATATGCAACAACAAAGTAGAGGACGTCTAACTTGTTTTTGCAGGGCATGTTGCGATGTGATATGGTCAAGACATGATGTGATATAATGTGTTGTATGAGATGATCATGTCTTGTAACCGAGTTATCGGCAACTGGCAGGAGCCATATGGTTGTCGCTTTATTGTATGAGATGCAATCGCCATGTAATAGTTTTACTTTATCACTAAGCGGTAGCGATAGTCGTAAAAGCAATTAGTTGGCGAGACGACAACGATGCTACGATGGAGATCAAGGTGTCGCGCCGGTGACGATGGTGATCATGACGGTGCTTCGGAGATGGAGATCACAAGCACGGTGCTTCGGAGATGGAGATCACAAGCACAAGATGTTGATGGCCATATCATATCTCTTATATTGATTGCATGTGATGTTAGTCCTATATGCATCTTATCTTGCTTTATTTGACGGTAGCATTATAAGATGATCCTTCACTAAATTATCAAAGTATAAGTGTTCTCCCTGAGTATGCACCGTTGCGAAAGTTCTTCGTGCTGAGACACCACGTGATGATCAGGTGTGATAGGCTCTACGTTCAAATACAACGGGTGCAAAACAGTTGCACACGCGGAATACTCAGGTTAAACTTGACGAGCCTAGCATATAACTGATATGGCCTCGGAACACGGAGACCGAAAGGTCGAGCGTGAATCATATAGTAGATATGATCAACATAGTGATGTTCACCATTGAAACTACTCCATCTCACGTGATGATCGGACATGGTTTAGTTGATATGGATCACGTGATCACTTAGAGGATAAGAGGGATGTCTATCTAAGTGGGAGTTCTTAAGTAATATGATTAATTGAACTTAAATTTATCATGAACTTAGTCCTGATAGTATTTTGCAAATTATGTTATAGATCAATAGCTCGCGTTGTTGCTTCCCTGTGTTTATTTTTGATATGTTCCTAGAGAAAAATTATGTTGAAAGATGTTAGTAGTAAAGATGCGGATTGGATCCGTGATCTGAGGATTATCCTCATTGCCGCACAGAAAAATTATGTCCTTGATGCACCGCTAGGTGACAGACCTATTGCAGGAGCAGATGTAGACGTTATGAACGTTTGGCTAGCTCAATATGATGACTACTTGATAGTTTAGTGCACCATGCTTAACGGCTTAGAATCGGGACTTCAAAGACGTTTTGAACGTCATGGACCATATGAGATGTTCCAGGAGTTGAAGTTAATATTTCAAGCAAATACCCGAGTTGAGAGATATGAAGTCTCCAACAAGTTCTATAGCTAAAAGATGGAGGAGAATCTCTCAAACTAGTGAGCATGTGCTCAGATTGTCTGGGTACTACAATCGCTTGAATCAAGTGGGAGTTTATCTTCCAGATAAAATAGTGATTGACAGAATTCTCTAGTCACCATCACCAAGTTAGTAGAACTTCATGATGAAATATAATATGCAAGGGATGACGAAAGTAATTCCCGAGCTCTTCGTGATGCTGAAATCGAGGAAGGTAGAAATCAAGAAAAACATCAAGTGTTGATGGTTGACGAGACCACTTCAAGTGTTGATGGTTGACGAGACCACTAGTTTGAAGAAAAGGGCAAAGGGAAGAAGGGGAACTTCAAAAAGAACGGCAAGCAAGTTGCTACTCAAGTGAAGAAGCCCAAGTCTGTACCTAAGCCTGAGACTAAGTGCTTCTACTTCAAAGGAACTGGTCACTGGAAGCGGAACTACCCCAACTATTTGGTGGATAAGAAGGATGGCAATGTGAACAAAGGTATATTGGATATACATGTTATTGATGTGTACTTTACTAGTGTTTATAGCAACCCTTCGGTATTTTGATACTGGTTCAGTTGCTAAGAGTAGTAACTCGAAACGGGAGTTGCAGAATAAACAGAGACTAGTAAAAGGAGAGGTGATGATGTGTGTTGGAAGTAGTTCCAAGATTGATATGATCATCATCGCACACTCCCTATACTTTCGGGATTAGTGTTGAAACTAAATAAGTGTTATTTGGTGTTTGCGTTGAGCATGAATATGATTTGATCATGTTTATTGCAATACGGTTATTCATTCAAGTTAGAGAACAATTGTTGTTCTGTTTACATGAATAAAAACCTTCTATGGTCATACACACCAACGAAAATGGTTTGTTGGATCTCGGTCGTAGTGATAGACATAATCATAATATTGAAGCCAAAAGATGCAAAGTTAATAATTATAGTGCAACTTATTTGTGGCACTGCTGTTTAGGTCATATTGGTGTAAAGCGCATGAAGAAACTCCATACTGATGGGATTTTGGAATCACTTGATTATGAATCACTTGATGCTTGCGAACCGGGCCTCATGGGCAAGATGGCTGAAACACCGTTCTCCGGAACTATGGAGAGAGCAACAGATTTGTTGGAAATCATACATACAGATGTATGTGGTCCGATGAATATTGATGCTCGTAGCAGGTATCATTATTTTCCGACCTTCACAGATGATTTGAGCAGATATGGGTATATCTAGTTAATGAAACATAAGTCTGAAACATTTGAAAAGTTCATATAATTTCAGAGTGAAGTGGAAAATCATCGTAACAAGAAAATAAAGTTTCTACGATCTGATCGTAGAGAAGAGTATTTGAGTTATGAGTTTGGCCTTCAGTTAAAACAATGTGGAATAGTTTCACAAATTCATGCCACCTGGAACACCACAGCATAATGGTGTGTCCAAACGTCATAACCGTACTTTATTGGATATAGTGCAATCTATGATGTCTCTTACCAATTTACCACTATCGTTTTGGGGTTATGCATTAGAGACAGCTGCATTCACGTTAAATAGGGCACCATCAAAATCCGTTAAGACGACGCCTTATGAACTGTGGTTTAGCAAGAAACCAAAGTTGTCGTTTCTTAATATTTGGGGTTGCGATGCTTATGTGAAAAAGTTTCATCCTGATAAGCTCAAAACCCAAATCGGAGAAATGTGTCTTCATAGGATACCCAAAGGAGACAGTTGGGTACACCTTCTATCACAGATCCGAAGGCAAGACATTCGTTGCTAAAAATGGATCCTTTGTACAGAAGGAGTTTCTCTGGAAAGAAGTGAGTGGGAGGAAAGTAGAACTTGATGAGTTAATTGTACCTGCTCCCTTATTGGAAAGTAGTTCATCGCAGAAACCAGTTTCTGTGACGCCTATACCAATTAGTGAGGAAGTTAATGATGATGATCATGGAACTTCAGATCAAGTTATTACTGAACCTCGTAGGTCAACCAGAGTAAGATCCGCACCAGAGTGGTACGGTAATCCTGTTTTGGAGGTTATGTTACTAGACCATGACAAACCTACGAACTATGAAGATGCGATGGTGAGCCCAGATTACGCAAAATGGCTTGAAGCCATGAAATCTGAGATGAGATCCATGTATGAGAACAAAGTATGGACTTTGATTGACTTGCCCAATGATCGGCGAGTCATTGAGATTAAATGGATCTTCAAGAGGAAGACGGACGCTGATAGTAGTGTTACTATCTACAAAGCTAGAATTGTCGCAAAAGGTTTTCGACAAGTTTAAGGTGTTGACTACGATGAGAGTTTCTCACTCGTATCTATGCTTGAGTCTGTCTGAATCATGTTAGCAATTGCCGCATTTTATGAAATCTGGCAAATGGATAAACAAAACTGCATTCCTTAATGGATTTATTAAAGAAGAGTTGTATATGATGCAACCAGAAGGTTTTGTCAATCCTAAAGGTGCTAACAAAATATGCAAGCTCCAGCGATCCATCTATGGACTGGTGCAAGTATCTCGGAGTTGGAATATACGCTTTGATAAGTTGATCAAAGGATATAGTTTTATACAGACTTGCGGTGAAGCCTGTATTTACAAGAAAGTGAGTGGGAGCACTACAGCATTTCTGATAAGTATATGTGAATGACATATTGTTGATCGGAAATAATGTAGAATTATTCTGCAAAGCATAAAGGAGTGTTTGAAAGGAGTTTTTTCAAAGAAAGACCTCGGTGAAGCTGCTTACATATTGAGCATCAAGATCTATAGAGATAGATCAAGACGCTTGATAAGTTTTTTCAGTGAGCACATACCTTACCAAGATTTTGAAGTAGTTCAAAATAAAACAGTCAAAGAAAGAGTTCTTGCCTGTGTTACAAGGTGTGAAATTGAGTAAAGACTCAAAGCCCGACCACGGCAAAAGATAGAAAGAGAATGAAAGTCATTCCCTATGCCTTGGCCATAGGTTCTATAAAGTATGCCATGCTGTGTACCAGATCTATTGTATACCCTACACTGATTTTGGCAAGGGAGTGCAATAGTGATCTAGGAGTAGATCACTGGACAGCGGTCAAAATTATCCTTAGTGGAATAAGGATATGTTTCTCGATTATGGAAGTGACAAAAGGTTCGTCGTAAAGGGTTACGTCAATGCAAATTTTGACACTAAATCTAGATGACTCTAAGTCTCGGTCTATATACATATTGAAAGTGGGAGCAATTAGCTAGAGTAGCTCCATGCAGAGCATTGTAGACATAGAAATTTGAAAAATACTTACGGATCTGAATGTGACAGACCCGTTGACTAAAATTATCTCACAATCAAAACATGATCACACCTTAGTACTCTTTGGGTGTTAATCACATAGCGATGTGAACTAGATTATTGACTCCAGTAAACCCTTTGAGTGTTGGTCACATAGAGATGTGAACTATGGGTGTTAATCACATGGTGATGTGAATTATTGATGTTAAATCACATGGCGATGTGAACTAGATTATTGACTCTAGTGCAAGTGGGAGACTGAAGGAAATAAGCCCTAGAGGCAATAATAAAGTATTATTTATTTCCTTGTATCATGATAAATGTTTATTATTCATGCTAGAATTGTATTAACCGCAAACATAATACATGTGTGAATATATAGACAAACAGAGTGTCACTAGTATGCCTCTACTTGACTAGCTCGTTAATCAAAGATGGTTATGTTTCCTAGCCATAGACATAAGTTGTCGTTTGATTAACGAGATCACCTCATTAGGAGAATGACGTGATTGACTTGACCCATTTCGTTAGCTTAGCACTCGATCGTTTAGTATGTTGCTATTGCTTTCTTCATGACTTATACATGTTCCTATGACTATGAGATTATGCAACTCCCGTTTATCGGAGGAACACTTTGTGTGCTACCAAACATCACAACGTAAATGGGTGATTATAAAGGTGCTCTACAGGTGTCTCCAAAGGTACTTGTTGGGTTGGCGTATTTCGAGATTAGGATTTGTCACTCCAATTGTCGGAGAGGTATCTCTGGGCCCACTCGGTAATGCACATCACTATAAGCCTTGCAAGCATTGTGACTAATGAGTTAGTTGCGGGATGATGTATTACGGAACGAGTAAAGAGACTTGCCGGTAACGAGATTGAACTAGGTATCGAGATACCGACGATCAAATCTCGGGCAAGTAACATACCGGTGACAAAGGGAACAACGTATGTTGTTATGCGGTCTGACCGATAAAGATCTTCGTAGAATATGTGGGGAGCCAATATGGGCATCCAGGTCCCGCTATTGGTTATTGACCGGAGACGTGTCTCGGTCATGTCTACATAGTTCTCGAACCCGTAGGGTCCGCACGCTTAACGTTACGATGACAGTTTTATTGAGTTTTGATGTACCGAAGGAGTTCGGAGTCCCGGATGAGATCGGGGATATGACGAGGAGTCTCGAAATGGCCGAGACGTAAAGATCGATATATTGGACGACTATATTCGGACTTCGGAAAGGTTCCGAGTGATTCAGGTATTTTTCGGAGTACCGGAGAGTTACGGGAATTCGTATTGGGCCTTAATGGGCCATACGGGAAAGGAGAGAAAGGCCTCAAAAGGTGGCCGCACCCCTCCCCATGGTCTGGTCCGAATTGGACTAGGGAAGGGGGGCGCACCCTTCCTTCTTTCTCCTTCCCCCTTCCCTTCTCCTACTCCCACAAGGAAAGGAGGAGTCCTACTCCCGGTGGGAGTAGGACTCCCCCCTATGGCGCGCCTCTCCCCTTGGCCGGCTGCCTCCCCCTTGCTCCTTTATATACGGGGGCAGGGGGGCACCCTAGAGACACAACAATTGATCCTTGAGATCTCTTAGCCGTGTGCGGTGCCCCCCTCCACCATATTACACCTCGATAATACCGTTGCGGAGCTTAGGCGAAGCCCTGTGTCGGTGGAACATCATCATCGTCACCACGCCGTCGTGCTGACGAAACTCTCCCTCAACACTCGGCTGGATCGGAGTTCGAGGGACGTCATCGAGCTGAACGTGTGTAGAACTTGGAGGTGCCGTACGTTCGGTACTTGATCGGTCGGATCGTGAAGACGTACGACTACATCAACCGCGTTGTGATAACGCTTCCGCTGTCGGTCTACGAGGGTACGTGGACAACACTCTCCCCTCTCGTTGCTATGCATCACCATGATCTTGCGTGTGCGTAGGAATTTTTTTGAAATTACTACGTTCCCCAACAGGATGGCCCATTGAGCCAACTGGATACAGGCTGGCTTTTCGGCGAGCTCTTCGGAGGGCAGTGAGACGGACGAGCTAACGCACGACGAGCTGGCGCCACCCCCTTCGTCGGTCCAAGCCAAAATTACCATGGGTGCGCAGGCACACCTCACCGGCGTGGTGATAGAAGAGAAGGAGGAGGCATTTCGGCAGGCGCAGGCCGACCAGAGGTACAATCTATGGCTCCTCGACGAGCAGCGGCCCGCGGAGGAGCAACTCGCCGGCACATGCATCGTGTCATACGTGGACGAGTAGAAGGCGATGCTCCTATCCTACCATGGCATAGCGATGGCGGCACCGTGTTCTGTAGGCGGGGAAAGAAGCTATGTTCGCGTAGGTCGACGCGACGGCTGAGGAATTTGACAAAGGCACCGACGACGTCGCCAGCTCCGCGTCGGTTGTGCCCCGCTGCCACGATGATTAGGCCGGCACGTCCATGGCTGCCGCCGATAGTGCGAAAGAGTTGAACATGGAAGGCTGCCGCCGCCTGGGTCCCAGGAAGGCCACCGCCACCATCTTTCAAGGCCTCACAGCCGGTGAGCTTGCCCGCTTTGCGGAGCTGGAGGCCACTATTCTTCCCCTCCCGTTGAAACTAAACTTGGTGGACTCATCGCCGGCCGGTGAGCTTGCCCGCTTCGCAGAGGCGAAGGCCACCGCCACGGTCCTACCCCACCCAAAAACCAACCCTGAGTCGTGCCAGTGATTTCGCGGAGGCAGGGGTTAACCTTCCACTCCCGTTGAAGCATTTACCTTCGGGGCTCATGACGGTCCAGTGAGCTTGCTGCCGCACATAGGGATGACATGTTGTGGGAAACGGGCGGGGCCGGGGATAGTTTAGGTTAGAATAGCCTAGTCCCGCGTAGTTTTGTTGAAATATGTCCGAAAGGTAAATGTTTTCGTCTGGTTTATATGAACATCGTTTGGTTTGCATGTAATTCGTTCAGTCTATTGAACTCCGGTTTGAAATATATGCGGTCACGGTTAGATGGTCGGCTTCCACATCACTGTCCGCGGACTAGACCGCATCGGTCCCCGGACTAATACAATGTCTGATTGAGGGTCAGCGTTGGAGATGCTCTTATCCTTTATTTGTGCCAAAGTGTCAAAACCTTTTTTTTTGCCCTCTTTTATTTGTAAGTACTCCACAGAAGCACACCATAATGACCGTAGTTGCAAAGTTTCTTTTGTCAAGTACACTAGAGTATTACCCATACGAATTAGTACGTCTTAATTGCTAGCTTTTGGTTCGTGATGTAGCAAAGCTTCATGATTAATATCCCAATATATATTTTCATGGTGGGTATATCTAAATTGTAGGCATGGCCTTCGACACATATCAGTTATATTGTCGCTGCAATATACGTGCATTGCACGTACACAGTTGAGTACGGAAGAAATGGTTACTTGAATTTCCTAGATCAGTAGGGCAGTTAATGAGAGATTTTGCTTTGAGATTAATCAGCGCCCAACCCGCAAAAAAGAAGAGATTAATCAGCGCTCACATGCTTCTCACTCTCGATTTTCTTTGTCAGATTAATTCACCACTCTCTCCCCACAAGCCAGGCTCCATCGTGGAAAGCGCGTTGAGAGGGGCCACGTCGGATGCATGCGACGGGCGAGGGGGGCACTTTTCTCTAATCAAAGTGCACTTTATTACTCTGTACAAAATGATATCCCGTCGAGTCCAACCTCCGGATCGTTGGATACACGTACTTTGCTCCGGCAACTGGCCGACTATCAATCCAAGTTCCTTCTGCTCGAGGTCACGTGACAGCCACATGTACTTAACTTAAGCTGCGTTTTCGCCGGTCACAAACCAGAAATAAAGGGTGTGTTATGTGTAAGGTCAGCGACGATCTTGGGGAGATCACAGGGTCACGTGCGACCGCAAGGGCCTGCGTTTAACCACAGTTTAGTTTTTTCTTGAACGTATTTAACCACAGTTTAGTTGCCGAAGCTACCAGCTCAAAACGAAAAACACTACAACTGCAGAGGATTTACGGGCTAATTACAGACTGATGCGTACCCCGGAAAGTCAAATGTGAGCTCCGGGTGCATGTCATCCCCCGTGCAGTAAAATCGAAGGTAGTAGTAAGCAAATTTGAATTTTTGGCAATGCACATGAACATGTGTTCCAACTGCGTGTGAATTTCACCAAGAAAAAACACATGTGGTGGTCTACACTACACAAGAACAAAAAATAATTCATGTTTTGTTCAAGTTCATTGGTAAAAAGGTAGACTTTTCAATTTTGTTTACTATGTTTTTTTATTTTACTATTCACCCATGAGCAGGGTGCCAAATCTCCATGTCCCATGAGGGGTATATGCGAGAAATGCCCCTCCCCCTTTCGCACTATTGCTACTTGTATCTTGAGACCATTATGTAGAAACAAAATTTTAGTATTTTTTTGTGTGCCGGCTAGAAAGAGTCGAGAGGCCCAGCCCCAGCTCCCCTGTTGTCCCCCCAAGTGGTCGAATCGGGGTGACCCCAAATGCTGGTCGTCAGGGGTTCTCCACCGCACCTCCTTATCGTTGTCACAGCAAGAGGCAGAAATGGTAGTCTTCCAAAGGAAGTGAGTAGCTTGCCGAGCTCTTGAGCGGAGGAGCTCACTCTTTTTGGAGCGGGTGGCTCCCCCGTAAACTGATGGGGTGCTTCATTCGATTGCCTCCAACAAATACGGATGGGGTGCTTGTTAAGTGCCCACATTCGGAGGAACAACTTCCCCAAATGGCTACCCCCCCCCCCCCCCCGACCCTTGAAAAGCAAGGCGACTCATATCCGCGAGGAGGAAGGTGTCCAAGCCGCAAAAGTCTAGGAGATGAAGACGGAAATGCATACTGAGACGAGCAATAAATACCCAAGAGCCGAGACCCTGAAGGGGGGAAGTTCTACTTAGAAACTATATTGAAGCCCTAGGTTAGCCAATAAGAGATTCGATCTATGACACCCCTTCTAGTTCGACCACCTTGAAACCCACTACTCCATATCAAAGTTGGTTGGCTCACATAATCTACTTATTGATACATTGTCCCTTGAGATAAATTATGTATGATCCTTGTTTGGTATGGCTGTCTTGTGTCCAATTCCCTGCACACAAAAGAAAAAAAATATGGAATAGCCACAATAATCACTAACAGAAACAACCAAATTCTGTATGATCTTTAAAGTAGTAGCTAGGAACAAAAAGGGAAAAAGGCAGCGAGAACCGCACACTGGATAACCACATACATTGCTATGGGCGGCATCGTGAATTCCATACAAACAGGATTAGGGTTATTACTTGCATCGCAAGGGCCAGAACCTGGGTAAAATCGCTCCCTCGTGCCCATCTGATAACTTAAGGTAACCCTAACTATCATACAAATCCACGTACATTAGTTTTCCGTTGTTCATGTACTTTGCGAAACACCGCCAGTGGTGTTATTAATTATGTCTTCATGGAGTTTTTTTGTAAAAATGTTGTCTAATTAGTTATGTCATACAATTTGGAATAACGGCACGTCTAATGGATTTGCAGTGACACTACGCATAGTAAACCTATCTCATTGCTATACTAATCTTTTGAAGACTACGAAGAGCGCAGAAGCCCACCTGAAGCAGTGTTAAAATATTGAGTCGCGTGTAGCAGTTTGGAGTATTACAGGATTAGATTGTCAACTTGCTTGTGAGATCATTTAATTTGGTCATCATTAATCCGATCTCGCAAATGGGCATAACAAATCTTGTTCACGAGCCGTTCACACACATAGAGAAGGGGAAAACATGTACGCGCCACATGCATATTTGTTTCTTCATTGTGCCATGTCATAATCCGCGGTTTGAGAGAACAATATGCCGTTACCCATGGCGTAATACATTCAATGAAAATAGTACCGTTAAACAAATGTACACTAGGCTTGCACATTAACAATTTCTGTATTGGCACATATCACCTCTGTTTCAAATCGTAATATGTTTTGAATATTTTAATATGGGCTACATGCGGACTGAAAGTAATGAACAAACACACTAAAATATGTTTATGTACATCCGTTTTAGAAAAAAGGTAGAACATCTTATAATCCGGAACGGAGTGAGTACATCACAATTTCTCACCATGAAAAAAGAAGGAAATGAGAAAAAAAGATTAGCAATGCCCTAAGATGAAATAGTTTTCTAGTCACACATGATATCTCTAGCTAGGATAATCGTATTGGATTGGGTAGCATCATCACTAATCATATACCAGAAGTAATCAAAGTTATAATCACGCATACTGAGTAAGTAGTACGAGGGAAGTAGGGAGTTGCCGCTGATCCACGTGGGCACATGAATGCATGATGCAGCACGGCCACTCCAGGGGGACAAATCGCCTCCGGAGCCGGTAGAGCTCGCCCAACACCGGGCCCCTCTTGACACCGGATCAGCTATAGCCTATAGCCAGCTCCATGATCAGCATGCTTCGATGTCTACCGCCATTAGCTGCTAGCCAGCTTAATTCTTCCTCTGAAAAAGCGCAGCCGGTGGCCACCAGGCACCTTCGTTGAGGAACACATGAAGTTGAGATCCTCCCTCCGGTCGGATCTTGGATGTGTGCTCATGGTTGGTTGTTTATGTCATCAACTTGACTTGAGGGATCCATCATTTTATAATGCATGATGTCATGGCAATAATGGTGTTCAGTTGGATACTTTTGGGTTTTTTAATTTTTGGGAGGAGTACTTTTGATATCTTTAGGAACGCTTTTGGTTTTTTTCATTATTACTTTTGCGTTTAATATCCAGCAGTTTAAGTATTGGGTCTGGCTATTATTAGTCGCATGAGGCCAACATTGCACACACAGGAAAGATGATTGATGCTCGTTCAGTTAGCTTCCAATATAGTGGGAGCTCTGCAGGAAGAAACAAAATTGAAGGAACATTTTAAAACCAATTATTTACTGCTTGCGGATGAATGCAACTTTTCTCTGCGCGCACATATCCTATGTATTCTTTTTTTAAAGTGTGGAACCTTTGTATTAGTCTTTATTTGCGTCGACTTGCCAAAGATTAGTTGATTTAAATTTTCTTTCTTCTTGTGCCCTCTAGTTTTTTCGATAAAGGACATTTCATTGAATAGATATATCGAGGTGATACAATCATGTCAAAAGAAAGCCCGGCCTCTGCATAGCTAGATGCACACAGCCAAAAAATCCAGAGCACCCTAAAAATAAAATAATTTGATACAATGCCAAGCAATAAATCGTGTCCAGCCTAAGGAGCGGTAGATCCTATCCGTAAATCACACCGCCATCCATGGGGGTAGAAAACCTCCCTGGCCGTACGCTCCAGCCGTGTAGACGCCATCATAAAAATGTCCCTGTCTTCCGGCTTTTGCAGGATAGACCAAGTACGGAGCCATCGTGTACAAACATGAATAACCTGCATAGGAGATGAGACACATTTATTGTTAAAAACCACATCATTCCTGGTAAGCCACATTGCCCAGCATAAGGCCGCCGCTCCCACAAGAATATGTGCAGAAAATTGTTTATCTATACCCCGCAACCAGTTGCCGAACATATTCCGTGCACTACGTGGTGGTATAAATTCGAAGCTACTTGGACCATAGCCCAAACTGCCCGAGCGAACTTGCACTCAAAAAATAGGTGTTTGATAGACTCGTCATGATGGCAAAAGACACATGTCTTGGAGCCATGCCAGTTTCGTCGTGCCAGATTATCTCTAGTTAGGATGACTCCTTTGTTAAGAAACCAGAGGAAAATCTTCACTCTTAGGGGAATTTTTAGCTTCCACAATTTCCTGTTATCTACAGGAACATCACAATGAACCATTGCATCATACATGGATTTGACCGAAAATTTGCCATTCTGATGCAAGTTCCATCGAAAAGTGTCCGGATCATCTGACAGTTGAATGTCCTCCAGGCGAGTGAGTAATTCATTCCATGCTGTCAGACGAGTGCCCAAAAGATCCCTACGGAAAGAAATATCGGGGTTTTCCTGTCCTAATATTTGTTTGATCGTGACAAATTTATGTCGGACGATCCGGTACAAGCTCGGATATTGCACCATTAGGGGAGTGTTCCCTAGCCAGGTATCTTCCCAGAAACGAACCTGAGCACCGTCCCTAACCAAGAAGGTCCCAAATTGGAAGAAGAATTCCTTGGCCTTCATGACACCACTCCAAAAATGTGAATCCCCAGGTTTCCAATGAATTTGAGAAATGGCATTGGATCCCACATACTTGTTGCGAATGATTTCCTGCCATACTCCATTCTCAGTGAGTAATTTATAAACCCACTTGCTGAGAAGAGCGATATTTTTAATCTCAAGGTCTTGGATTCCCAGGCCCCCTTGGCTTTTAGGTCTGCATAATACGCTCCACCTAGCCAGTCTATATTTCTTGGTTTCGTTATCACACTGCCAAAAAAATCTGGATCTAAAGTAATCTAGACGCTGTAGAACCCCTTTCGGCAGGTGGAAGAATGACAGCATGTATAAAACCATGTTGCTTAGGACAGAATTGATCAAGATCAATCGCCCCCCATAAGACAAGAGTTTGGCCTTCCAACTGGCTAAACGTTTCTCAAGTCTCTCTTCCACATGCTTCCACTCAGCGATAGTTAAACGCCGATAGTGTATGGGGATACCCAGATACCTAATCGGAAACTGCCCGAGCTGGCATCCAAAAATGTCGGCATACTCGGGTGCAAATTCTGCAGCATCTCCAAAGCAAAAAAGTTCACTCTTATGAAAATTAATTTTGAGACCAGAAAGTTCCTCAAAGACACATAAGAGCAGCTTGAGATTTCTTGCTTTATCAAGATCATGATCCATAAAAAGAATCGTGTCATCGGCATATTGTAGAATGGATAGACCATCTTCTACCAGATGTGGGATGACCCCGCTAATTTGACCATCCAGCTTGGCCCGCTCCACTAGGGTAGCTAGCATGTCGGCCACAATGTTAAACAGAATAGGAGATGCAGGGTCGCCTTGACGAAGCCCCTTCCTTGTCTGAAAATAGTTGCCAACGTCTTCATTAACTTTTATGGCCACACTACCGCCAGAGACAAAGCTCTCTACCCAGCGGCACCATTTTGGTGAAAACCCCTTCATGCGTAAGGTTTGCAACAGGAAGGGCCACTTAACTTTGTCATAGGCTTTCTCAAAATCAATTTTAAGAATGACACCGTTCATTTTTTTCCGGTGCAGTTCATGTACAGTTTCGTGCAGGACGACCACTCCATCTAAAATGTTGCGACCTTGCATAAATGCTGTTTGTGTGGGTTTTACGACATGGTCAGCTACACCGTTCAACCGATTAGTCGCTACCTTCGTAAAAATTTTAAAACTTACATTGAGAAGGCAAATCGGTCGATATTGTTGAATACGACTAGCCTCCTTAATCTTAGGCAGTAGGATAATTTCCCCAAAGTTTAAACGAGAAATATCAAGGTCCTCGGAATGCAGTTGGTTAAACAACTGAACCAAGTCTGCCTTAATGACGTCCCAAAAGCATTGATAGAACTCTGCGGGAAAGCCATCCGGTCCCGGTGCCTTGTTGTGTTCCATCTGAAACACAGCGGTTCGAATTTCCTCCTCAGAAAAAGGAGAGGTTAGGAATTCATTCTCCGCTTCCGTAACTTGAGTGATGTCATGAGTAACGGATTCGTCTAGATGAAAATTAGTCTCGGCTGGAGGCCCAAAAAGGTCTTTGTAAAACTTAGTGATAAAATTTCTAAGTGGTACGTCCCCCTCTATTCGGCCTTCCTCCTGGTCAAGGGCGAATATACGCTTCTTTCTATGTCTACCATTGGCTAGCATCTGAAAGTATTTCGTATTATCATCACCTTGTACTAACGAATCCGCCTTGCTACGTTGGTACCATTTAATCTCCTCCTCACGTAGAAGCCGGGCAATCTGCTCGTTAAGATTGCTTTTTTGCTCGATCTCAACAGCAGACAGAGGCCTTACCTCCGCTATTTTATCAAGGGAATCAATTAGGGTAGACAAACGCAATTTTTCTTTTTTGTAAATTCCAGCAGTATGCTTGGCCCATCCTCGGAGGAATCGACGCAAGGCGCGGATTCGATTATTCCATCTTTGGATGGGCGTGTTACCGCAGGGCTGGCGTGCCCACACTTTCTTAACTAGTTCCTCAAATCCCTCTCTAGTGAACCATCCCAGTTCAATTTAAACTGGTGGCGATTAGAACTCGGGATTGGTTGTCCAAAATCGGTTAGCAACGGAGCGTGAGCCGATAAGGCCTCAATTCTTTCAAGTGCCCGAACCGACGCTAGGGGGTATTTGTATTCCCAGTCAGTGGTAACTAGCACCCGGTCCAGTTTTTCAAAGGTCGGCACCGAACGGTTGTTGGCCCAGGTATACTGACGACCAGACATCGTGATCTCCCTCAGATCGAGGCTGTCGATAACAGCATTAAAGAGGAAAGGCCACCTAGTGTCAAACCGATCGTTGTTTTTATCTTGCTGATAACGAAGGATGTTGAAATCCCCCCCGATTAACATGGGATGAGGATTGTTTCGACAGGTATTAACCAGCTCCTTTAAAAATGCAGACTTAAACTCCTCTTGAGCGGCACCATATATCGCCACCAGACTCCAGATGAAGTTGTCGGACTTATTTCGAAGGTGGAATTTAATATGATACTCCCCCTTTGTCATGGACAATAGTTGCAAGTATGTAGAGTTAATACCTAGCAATATTCCCCCGGACCTCCCGGTCGGCAGTAAGACATGCCATTCGTAATCAAAACCACATGAAAAGTGGTCCAAGTCACGTGTTGGAAAATCACGTTTACCCGACTCAGTGATAGCCACAAAGTCCAACGAATGATCCTTTACACAATCGGCAATGTGTTTGTGTTTAGCCAAGTCACCAAGACCTCTGCTATTCCAGAACATGCCTCTCATGATGAACCAACTTTATGTTTAGAGACATTTAGTTTCTTAGAAGAGCGCCCTCTTTTCTTTGCTGAGTTAGACTTATTCTTACGTACTGACGCGACAAGCTCAAAAAGAGTAGTGTCGCGTATAGTATCATCAAGGTATACTTCAGTCGTGTCTTCAACCAGATGAGAGAGAAGCTTGCCTTCATAATTGGCATCAGCGTCCTCATCCTCCTCATCTGACACGAGAGGGTCGACAAAGCTCGAAGACTTGGGAGCAACCGTAAGCCGGTCGAACTCCACTTGTTTTAGAGACTTGACCGAAAAATCTATCTCCTTGTCATTACGTCCTAGTGACACCCCAAGTCTAGTAATATTTGAAGATACTTTGGAATTATCAAAAGACATAAAAGATTTACGAGAGGGGGTACCTTCGAAGTCGAGGTTACGTGCAGCAGTCCTACGCATGGCCTTCACCATAGTGTCCTCGTCGGTAGCTGCTGATCCGTCAGCCGCTACCTGATGACGCCCGCTGCGCCTCAGCAGTGAAGGAGTAACATCGACCTCGGAGCCCATCACCTCGACTCCGCAAGGCGTGGTGGGTTGCTGCAGCGATGAAGAAGTAGATAGAGAAGGCTGCTCCTCAGCCTCCTCAAGCCCGGGGGACGGCGCCCCTCCCGGTGACGTAGGAGTTGAAGATAACGCGCGAAGCACTGCCATGGCAGACTCCTGGCTAGCTCGCACAGATGGGGAGAATATCACTCCGCCACGTCGAGTCGGAGAAGCAGGAGTGGGCGATGATGACGGCGAAGGAGCGGTTCCCTCCGGCATGGGGCGCCCGCGAGTCTCCACATGGGGGTTAGGCGGCGGCGACCAGCAAGTCGAAGGTGGCGGCGTCGAGAGCCGTGGCTCCAACGTCGTAGGAGAAGCAGCCCTAGACGAAGTATCCGACCCCGAGGAAGAAGGCCCCCTTAAAGGCGATGGAGCAGCCATGGTGGGTAAGCCTCGATTAGGGCTCGTAGGTGTGACGACGGAGGCCATCTGCATGGGCACCACACCACCCGATGAAGAAGGGTTGTTGGATGATGAAGTGGGTTTGGACCTCTTGCTTGTATCATTGTTCCTTGCTGAGTCCTCCCTGTCATGCCCCTTGTCGCCCCCTAGATCATCGTCGTGCTCCCAGACTCGAGGTACAAAGTCACTATCAACGCGAAAGTCTGCTTCTTCAAGACTGTACCGGAACTCATAGCCTTTCCTTTGAACCACCACGTCAGAAGAAAGAGAGTCCAGTGTGCTGCTTTTGAAAGAATCAAGGTTCAGTACCGCTACCTGGATACGAACAATTCCTCTCCGGCGCAAACAAAGAAGATCAACATCGAGAGTAGAACCAATCACCGAGCCGACTGCCCAAAGCCCCAAGAAATGTCGGAGAGCGTGAGGCACCCCATGCACATGAACCCAGATAGGAATTAGCTCGAAGCGGTGTGGTATCTTCTCTGAATTCCATGGCTTAAACTCGATAGTGACATTGTGAGACTTGATAAATACTACAAAGCCAGTCACCCTCTGTAAGACCTCCTCACTCGGAAAGGACATAAGAAAAGCGTCCTTGCCGTGCGGTATAGCCTCCCACGTCCACTGTTGTTGGTACTGAGCAATTTTAGCAACCTCTGCCTCCACGATACTGGGAGTAATAGAGCCACCAGAAATAGATACCAGCGCCGTCAGTGAATCCTGTGGTGCAAGATCCTCCCTGCAAACATTGTCAGGCATCTGGAAAAAGGCCATACTTTCAGTTCCATAACCACATAACATCGCCACCGGCTTCGGCAACTTGAGAGCTGGGCAGCGCCGCGTGGTCATCGGATGGTTATTTTTGTTACAAATGAAACAGAACTGCTGCGTCTCGCAATCATCATTTGTGTGTCCTGCAGATTGGCACTTCGAGCACCATACCTTCTTAGCATTAGCTATCCCGTCTGCTGCCCCAGAAGATTGAATGGTATGCTGCTGGTGTAACGCACTGACCTGCAACGGGGTGTTCTGCCCATACCCCACTGCCAGCATAGACGAAGCAGCGGGCACCTGCACCAAAGGCGGCATCGCATAGGCCGCCAGTGGAATAGAGGTAGGTGGTACAACAGCTCCCTGGTGAACCTTGGGGCGACCACCCTTCCCGCCCTTTGGCTTCCGAGGACGTGCGCCTGCTTGGGCACTGGCGGTGGCCTGATTTTGTGGCACTTGGGCGCTGAAACCGGCCGCCATCTGCATACCGGCTGAACCAGGGTGTTGCATGGGCTGGAACTGTTGCTGCTGCACATAACCAGGCGACGGCTGAAGAAGAACCGGCTGCTGATGCATGTACTGACCAGGGCCGGCGAAGAAGGGCTGCTGAAAGTGAGGTTGATACGTTGTTGGCTTCTGCATAGGCTGTTGCTGTATCTGAGGCTGCTGCGCCGGCATGAAACCACCCGGCGTCCCATACGGCTGCGCGGCCTGCACCGGTTGATAGACACCCGGAGTGAAGCCAGGCGCGCCGCCCGTCGGGGAAGAAATCGACTGGGAAGAAGCAGGGGGCTGCAAGGGCTGCTGACCGGTGGTGATGCCCGGCGGCGCAGAAGGGTCGCCGCGCGTCATCGTAGGAGAGGCGACGACGGCAGCGAAGGTACGATCGAAATTAGGGTTCGCCCGTAGCGCCTTCCTGTTCCACATATGACGAAGCCAACGGCCGAGATCCACCATCCGAAGTGGACGCACAGGATCCACCTGCGTGCCTGCTGCAGCCGCCGATGTCGGATCGGCAACAGCTAGCGTAGAGACGGCTCGTCCAGGTTGGCCCGAGAGCTGTGGAGGCCCACGGAACTCCGGCGAACTGCCTCCATCTCCGAGACATGCTCGCGGCAGAAGATCGCCCAGCGTTCGTGGCGGTGACAACCGCGGCGGCGGGACCGGGCCGATCCAGGGCTTGATCAGAGGCATCGACCGGCCAGGAACCCCGGGGACGCCGCGAGGGAAAACTGCGGCCGTCGCCGCCACATTCGAAGAGGAGGCCGCCACGCCTTCCAACGAGGCCGGCGAGGGATCGCCGCTCATGTCCGACCTGCACACAGGAGAAAAAACACCTACCTGACGACCTGAAGGCCTCTCCCAGACCCTAGATGCAGGTGTAGGGTAACCGATGTCAGCCCAGAATTCTTCCGCCAGTTCCTCGTCCGTTTTCCTCCGGCGAACTGCAGAAGGCAAAACAGGAGGGTCGAGGGAAGAGTCGCCGGCCTCTTGCGACGGCTCCTCCGCGTCAAGGCAGGAGAAACGGGATCCCGAGGTGGCCGCCGGCGTCGGCGACCAGCAAGGAGCCAGAGTCAGTCGCCGCCGAGAGGCGATCCGCATTTGAGACTGCTCCATCTATATCTATATCTATACCTCTATACCTATACTAATTAGGCACTTCCTAAAAATTCCCACGTTAATATTTACATTTTACCCCCATTTAACAAGGTGTGCCTGTTTTGACACCTCATGGTCACTTGGCACGCCCATGCGGCAGCTAAGATGGATCCCACATCAACACCACATCACGACATGTTTAAGAAACTTATAGTAACTCTGTCCCATTTTAACTTGCTATCGAGTTGACATTTCTTCCATATTGTTTATAAAATTGTAGTCACCATTCGGCATGAATGGTGAGCTATATCAAAAACAATGAAAGATATACAATTGTAGTCAAAATTATGCAGTAATTGTTAAAATTTTGTGCATCCTAAATTCAAACAAAAATCCTTTGAAATAATTTAACTTATTGTCCCCATATAATCCTGAAACAATATTTTGAATAGTACATGCAAGATTTTTTGCCAATTTGCTAAGTATTTCTAAATATCTCAAATTCGGTTTAAATATAAACTTATGATTCAAGAACTTGAAAGTTTCAAGAAATAGTAGCACCCTACATTTTAATACTAGATTCTCACAAGTGTTATTACCGAATTTAGACCCTCCCCAAACTGTTAGAGCAACTCTAGCAGACCCCGCAAAAACTTGACCGGCAAAACGCGTTTGGGGTTTCACGAAAATCGTGTTTGCGGGTCGAAAACTAGCGCGGCCGAACAGAAACCGTATCTAAAACTACATAATTTGAAAAAACACTTTCGCGGAAGAAATTGCACCTCGTTGACGCGAGTAGTTCATCACATACTACATAGATTTTACATGATCAACACACTATACAAACATAGTTCATACTACATACTACGTTAATACTAGTACTAGAGGGGGTCGGATCTGACAGCGGCGAGGTCGCGGCAATGGACGACACCGTGGAGGAGAAGGACGCTCAATCCTCCTCGCCGGAGCTACAGAGGTAGACGTACTTCGCCCTCTACTCCTCGCGGATGCGGCGCCATTCCTCGTCCTTCTCCTTGGCGGCGAGGTTGGCGGCGACCGCCTGCCGCCACTGGAGGTCTTCGAGCTCTTCGGCGTGGCGCCGGCGCTCCGCCTCCTCGTGCACGCTCCGCTCGGCGATGGCGGCCGCAACGGCGTCGACGTCGGCGACGTAGTCTTCCGGCCCGACGACTCCACGGCGGCCGAGCGGAGCGGGCTCCTCGGGCTCCTCCTTGACGGGGACGAAGTCGAACTCGTCCGGCTCCTCCGGCTCCTCCTCGTCCTCCGACCAGTCCTTCTTCACGGGGAGAAGGCCCGCGCCGGAGGAGGAGGAGCTCCTGGCGTACGAAAATCTCGCTGAGGAGAAGGACACGCGCCGGCGGTCGTACTCCTCCGTCTCGCTCCGCCGGAAGCTCGCCGGCGGCGACATGCCGCGGTTGGTCCACTTCCAGGCCCCGCACTTCCTCGCGCCGTCCGACCGGACGCGCTGCTCGCGCTCCGGGTCGCTTCCGCCGCCGGATCTGCTGTCGGAGCCGCGTCCGGAGCTCCACATGTGGCCCCACATGACGGCTGGAGGCACGGAGGTGGTCGCCGGCGGCGAGAAATGTGGAGAAGGGGGGCTCGGTGGCGGCGGGGGATAGGGTTTCGACCCGCAAACGAGCCGCGGAACCATAGATATAGCGGTCAGGGCGTGCGGTTTGCGGGCCGCGGCAATTTTTTTTGCAGGCCGGGCGAGTACGTGGGCTCTGTTCTGGCGAGTATGCATACTCGCCGGAATTTTGCGGGTCTGCGTGTTTTGCGGGGTCTGCTAAAGTTGCTTTTAGGCTGGACCAATTGGGTGGGATCACACATGCATAATTTGATCCAAACCCAACGAATTACTATTTGACAGTTCGTAGAAAAGAAACTGGGATTTACTGGCGCACCAAACACAACGAACACATTTCCTTTTCAATGACAGGGGAGATATCGCTCATATCAAATCCCATCTCTCTGCTTCTAAAGATACAATCATGCATACAAGTAGCAAGGGTGGTGGCTGACTGTGCGCTCCGTCTGCTCGGGTCTCATGCGCCAGCACATGTGACTAAGCTGCGCTTTTGTAGATGCTTTCTGACTGAGCTGCGCTTTTAGTGCCAACCAACCGTATTATAGCCCTTGTTAATTCACAGCCGGGTCAGCGGACGGCACGACGAAACCACATGCATTTGCAAGGGACAGAGCTAGCTATGCTCCTGCTCGCACTCCTATTAATCTAGCTAATTATGGGGACAGCTCCCGTTGTGCTCCACAGTTCTCATACGATCGGAACTAGTAGCTAGCTATGTGTGATATGGTTGTATACAGTTCTACGATATGATATGATATGTGATTGTCCTAGGGACACGAAATCATATCTTACAGGCCAGAGCAAATACTTTTAAGTGACACGCTAGCTAGTAGCAGTTTTCTTTTCCGGCGCGCGATTTAGGTTATGATTATAATAGCGAGAAGGGTGACCCTAATTGATCCCAAGCGCTCTCCATACTTCCATTCACGGTGATAATAATTTGAAACTTCTGTCAAGTCATGTGTTACCATGGTCCCTCCCTCGCTAGGTACGCCCTGCATACCTGAAAATATATAAGGACGGGATTTTTCATGGGTTAGTATTTTGTGTTCTAGATCTTATTCTATCTGCCTGATAAACTATACATTTTGGCCCTTCAATCTTGGTGATGTGTAAACAAACTCTATTCTCCTTCTTAATTAATGGATGAGGAAAAACTTAAGACTCCGTTTGAAAAATACATGTTAGATGAGTATAGTTACCTGCATTAGGGCATCTACAATGCTCACACCCAAATTTCCTCCCGCATCCGTCTGCGGAGAGGGGAGGACCAGTCCACGGAGACGAATGCGGGATCCGGCTATCCAACGCCATCTGCATACATTTCAAACAAGGTTTAAACAAACCGGATGTAATTCTTGCAAACCGGCTGATTTTCATATAAAACGGAGCACATTCATTACAACTCGGACATTTCTCATTAATAAGAGAGCGGTCGGACCTAAACCTATCCTATGGCCGCGCCCGTCGTCCACTTCCTTGTATTCCGCATCGGCGACCAGGTCCTCCATCTGCTGTCTTCATGAGCGCCGGCGGAGTTTAAGACCCGTGAAGTGAAGTTGCGGTCTCCGGCGAGGAAGAGTAGGACATGGGAGACGGATCGGCCCACTTGGGACATAATGCCCTGCCGCCTCCCATGTCCTACTCATCCTCGGAGGAGTCCACGACCTGTCCGCCGCCGGTGCTGGTGGACATGGACAGTCCATCACTATCCACATGTCACATGCGCCCTCGAAAGTTGGACGACGACGCATAGGAAAGCGCAGTTGGCAGTGTTCGCCTCCTCGACCACCCGCGTCGCCAGCGCGTGTGTTATCATGTCCAAATCAGGCTGCCCGGCCTCTACATTGTGAGTGGCAAGTTGAGCACACGCGGCCTCGTAGAGCGCCTGCTGCTCCGCAACGAAGTTCGAGCTCGACGGGACCATGGCTGCCACGGCCTCCTCTCTTGCACACTCCCCATAGATTTGGCCCTCCAGCAACTGGTACTGCTCGAGGAGGAACGGGTTGTACCGCTGCTCGTTCTGCGCCCGCCGGAACACCGACATAGGAGCAGACACAAGCTGCTCCTCCTCCGCCATGGCGGTGTCGAAGTGCGCCGGCTTCATGGTCAAGCTGGCAAGCACATGCGTGGGGTCTGGCAGCGGTGTCGTCGTCCGTGCCCGTCACCATCGTAGGTTTATTGTCGGAGACCACAGGCAAGCTAGTCGCCACGCCGTGGTCGATCTGCGAGTCTGGCAGGTGGCTGTAATGGCGGGCATCTCGTGTTTTTTCTCCGATGACTGGCTCTCCCACAAAGCGCTAGAGCTTGCGGTCATGGCAGATGTGGTGCAAGGGAGGAGGATGTGAAGCGGATTTGGTGTGCTGTGGAGTTAGCCGAGTGCGGCCGCCTTTTAATAGCGGATTTTGGTGAGGCCAAGCGTCGGGGTGCGTCAATGTGAGGCACCGGAGTTGGTTCCTTGGCCGGCGAGCCTGCTTAATGGTTGCATATGGACTGACATGCATTGAACGGTCGTGGTAGATACCCGTCCCTTCCCATCCCGTAAATGTCTCTCCGGCATTAAACATGCGCGGACACCGGTGACACGATGTGGGCAGCGCTCTCGGCTGGTGCGCCGCTTCAATGTCGGCGCTAGTGGTAGACCGTGTCCGCTCTGGGCCGGCGTCAATGCAGAGCGGCCACTCTACAGTGGCATGAATGCAGGTAGCTAGCGTCGGGTAGGAACGCGCGCGAGCGAGGGAGGAGGATTTTTGGTGGGCCAGGTTAGTCAAGAGCGGGTGTGGTAGCAGTCCGGACGCCCACAAAGCCATCCCCAGTTTGTCTCTGGTTTGTGGAAAAAGTGTGTCTGGACCTGCCTACAGACCGATGCAGGACCGCGTTGGATGGCAAAACATGTCCGGACCGCATGGTTGCGGGTGGTTTGAGGGTCGGCACTGAAGATGCCCTTAGGTCCATCTAGGCCCGCACAGTGCAGTTTTGGCCTGTTTGGTAGCATGAGCCGCAACAAAATGTCGGCCCACACAAACCTTAAAGCACCTTTGTGCCTGACTTGCTGGAAACAGACGAATCGAGGGATGCGATATGCGCACGTGGGTAGGATCGTCTGCACGCATGGGAACGTGTGTAGAAACCGCGTTCTCTCCCGAAGCGGCGCTGTAACTCCCCTCACGCCCTCCCACTGCTCACTCGCCCCTTCTCACATTGCTTCACTCTCCCCTCCTTCCACCGCTCACTGTCCTCTGTAACTCTCACCGACGATGGCGCCAAGATCTGCGCAATGAGCACCAGCGGCGAGCACCCCCCCTCCTCCGCGTCAATGGGGGCACGTCCTCTGTCACCTCTGTAGCATCGATTTTAATGCGTCGCACTTGATTTACCGTGAATTGCCCCCATTGAATTGATGGTTAGGCTTCGATTTGGGATCGACTGAATTGATTTAGATTTAGGACCAATTGAATCGATTCTAGGGTTTGAACACACACGGGTAGGTATTTTGATGACTTGAACAAACCCTTGATTCGCTGTTTTTCACACTCACTTCTAAGCAATTTTGAGGGCTTGGACAAACCCCCGATTCGAGGGTTTTCACACACACATCGTATCAATTTTGAGGGCTTGAACAAACCCTCAGTTCGAGAATTTGAGGGTTTTCACACAGGCTTCATAGCAATTTTGAGGGCTTGAACAAACCCTCAAATGGATTCGAGGGTTTGAACACACACATGGTAGTCTAGAGCTTCTAGTCGACCACGTCGAAGGACATTGTAGAGCAGCCAAACTGACAAACCCTCGCCAGGTGCTCATCCTGCTCGCCGGAGTCATTCAGAACGATGTTGATCATACATTGTCATGTGTTTTTTATTTGACCACTAGTTCATATGTGTATCTGCAATGCAGATTGCGAAGCTCGTCATGGGAGGGAACAACAAGGCTGGCAAGTGGGTCGCCTTTACTAGAGACGGGAAGGAGGTCACCTCTATCGGGAAGGGCAATGAGGTCGCATCTGCCGGCCGGAAAGGGCAAAGATATCGCCTTGGGCAAAAAGGAGAAAGTGCTAAAGCTGGATATCAGCAACCCCCCGAAGAGGGTTAAGACATATGACCATTACTAGTAGAACGCTTGCCCGATGCACTTCTGCAAGACTATATTTGGACCTAAATTGGAGGTTCTGCAGCTACCTCCAGCCTTTAGCAAGCACCTCGTCCCCGTCCCAGAGCTGTTCAAGCTGACGACTAACAAAAACTGCACCTGGAAGGTCACCACTAGGATGATCGGCGGTAGGACCGCCCTTGATAAGGGTTGGGTTCCTTTCTGTAGCCCACGAGATCAGGATTGGGTGTCTTCTCACCTTCAACCTGGTGAGTCGCGCGAACTTGGAGGCTCGAGTCTTCAACAGTGAGGGCATTGAGGTGGTGGCAAAGTGCGGGTCGCACCCCAGAGCATTCGACATGGATGCTGATGTGGGTGTTGCTGCTGTAGAGGGTGGTGTTGTTGGTGCTTCTAATCGTGCTTAGGATGGGATCCCTGCTATATGTGGTACTGTTATGATGTTAGCCTATTAGAACTGTTGTGGTTATGGCTATGAACTTATGCTTATGGTTTATGCTATGGTTATGGTTATGCTATGTATGTTGTTGCTCTGTGTGAGTGTACCAGTAACCTCACCGCTCCTAGAATAGGTTACCACATCACTTCTGTTGTATGTAACCAAACAACGGCTCTTTGCATCTAGATAGAACATGCATGCAACCAAACACAGATGTTGATGTTGTTGATTAGCCAGGCTGGAGGGGATGCAGGCAAACAAACAATGTGCTACACTTGGTTTTTGACATGTATTCAGTCAGCCAAGCTGAGTTGGGCTAGAGATGCAAAGTGCTCAAAATTGGTGTAGGTAACCAAACACATCCTTTACGTATACTTTATCGATTTTACATAAGCGGTAATGTCCATTGATCTACTCCATTAAAAACATATAACAAGGATCCACCACATTAGTATGAGGACCTAAACTTATAAAAAACTATGCACCCAAAGTTAATGTAAATCAATTTCTAGTTCCTGTCTGATTTGCAAGAACAAGTTACATGTTAGAACACACTGGCAAGTACTCCCTCTGCCCAAAAATTAAGTGTCTTGGCTTTGGTTTAAATTTAGTGTCTCCTGGCCATGGGCTAGAGGAAGAAGGGTGACAACCTAGAGCGAAGCCTGAATAGGTGCTCAAGTTTATGAGTTCTTTGATAATAAGTAGTAATACCGAGCCCCTCTATCAAGCCTGCGTATTGAAATTGAAGCAATAAAAGAAGAAAAGTTCAACAATGAACAAGTTAAAAATAAAATGCTTCCCATTATTTAATCTCGAAACACTAGGTTCCCTTCACCGTCCTCAAGAGGTGTCTTGGGGGTTGGGACATATCCTTTAGCACAAACGAAGTCAAGAGTGATGACAATGTTTTTTTTTGCGAGAAAATTTTCGATCAATCTTTCATGCCATGTCAGTACAAAGAACACAAAAATAGAAAAATTACATCCATGTCCATATACTTTTGTTTGCGAGAAAACTTCTGATCTATTCATCTTCAATCATGGCGGTACAACGAACACCGGAAATAACAAAGATTACATTGACGACTACAAGGACTGGAGTGAGCCGAAGGCGTGCCACCACCATTGCCCCTTCCTCACTGGAGCCAGTCCAAACTTGTTGTAGTAGACAGTCGGGAATTCGTCATGGTAAGGCCCCACGGGACCAGTGCACTTGAACAACAACCGTCACTAATGAAGAGAAGTATAGATCAAAAGAATTCAACCTGTAGACACACGAACGAAGACGAACAGAGACTGGATCCAAACAGATCCACCGGAGACCAGCATAGACCGAATCTTGTGAGATCCGCCTGAGAGACCCCTTCATACACCCTCCGACGATGCTAGGCACATTACCGGGACATGTGGCTAGGTGGGAGAGATCCATATTCCATCCTCAAGGAGCCGCCATCATCTCATCTTCCCGAGCAGGACACAAAACCTAAACAAACTCATAAAAACAACCAAAACTGGAGCAAGATCCCTCCTGCCGGCAAGGGCCGGGAACCATCGCGCCTCCATGGCCCTGGGGCTACCAGAGATGAGGTGGACTGGCGGGAGGCAGAGAAACCCTATGCCTCTTTTCTTGGAAGAGGAGGCGACGACCGACAATTATCATAGTATAAATTTGAGCAAGTACGAAGATTCAGCAAAATTGCTAAAACACGTTTGTACCCTAAAGTGTCAATTTAGCAAACTAATACGAAGTTATGACTGCAACTTTTAAATTTCATAGCACTCACAGTTGTATATATGTGTTTTGTAGATTTTTACACACACACACACACACACACACACACACACACACACACACACACACACACACACACACACACACACACACACATATATATATATATATATATATATATATATATATATATATATAGGGTCGCGGTCGCGCTATTCGTCACCCTGGGTGAGGAATAGTTATTCTTCACCCCCTCTCTATTTTGACATCAATGCACCGTATTTTTACGTTTTGTAAATTTTGTCTTATTTCATACATAAAAAAAAGTAAGAAAATATGTACTCGCCGCAAAAAATATTTTATGTTACATAAAATTACAAATGTAAAAACATATTGTAAAACATACATAAAATGTGATTTTTCTGATCTTATAGTTTTTTTTAGACCAAATTTTACATATTGAATTAATGTGCATGTAACTATTTATATTCTAAACGTAATTTATTTAGGAAGTGATCGTAAAATTACCTCGGGTGAAGAATAACTTATTCTGCATCCTGGGTGATGAATAGTAACACTATATATATATATATATATATATATATATATATATATATATATATATATAAAAGACTAAATGATTATAGTGATCAAAAGGAAATTATATGAAAAAACGTGAGGGATTATGAGAACAGAAATGTCAAAAGGATTAGGGAAATCACATTAGTAGAAAAGATAGGGGTATAGTCTTACCCGTTGACCCCTTGAGATGCCAGGATACTAACCCTGACAACAGTGGGAAGGGGTGGAAGAGGACGTCTAAAAACAGTAGGAAACTCTATGGTTTTGTACGTTGGACCACAGATCTCAATGCCATCAGTGTTCTATACCCTCAAAAAAAAAATGCCATCAGTGTTCTGTTGTTGCACAAAACAATCACTATACAATCTAATGAACTTTATAGAAAGATTTCCACCAAAATGCACTCATTGTTTCTCAAGACATCATTTTAGTTACAATTCTTACATTATGAATGATATATCATTGCTAAAGTTGACCATGCCAAGTATATATAACCATGTTTATTACATTTAACCGCTCAAGTACACAGGCTATCATGCTAGTTAAAGCTAGACAATTCATAGGAAAAACAGGTTTTCCAATGCTGAAACAGTAGTTTCAGTGCCACAAGTACAGGTTTTATTTGGTTAATTACTACATCAAGACTTTTTTTGGTTGTGTAGCAAACAACTAATTGAATGTAGACCAAATAATACACATACTACTTTAGTACTCTTGTCGGTTCGATTTGGATATTATCCAGCTAGTTAAGCTCATAAAAATGCACACATTTGACATGACCATATATGATCTTTGAAGGAACCAAGAACATTTGGTCACAATCATGCCTCTGCAGCAAAAATCACAAGATTGAAGATCAAGGACATTTGACATGGCCTCCTTTTTTTTAGGCCTTTTCGTTTGCCAGAGAGGAAAAACACAACTGAGATGCCAACAGAGTACCCAGAACAGATCGATACATGTGCATCCTCGCCATTGCAGGACTTGGGAGCACCACGCCACACTCCCAACAAACCTCGAAACCCAGAGTAACCGTCAGAATTCAGAAAACAACTACCTACATCCCCTGCCTATATGTACACCAAGGAGTTAATCTGTCGAGCCTGCACAAGCAAAACCAAGATCGAAACCACAATACCTAACCTAGATACATGGTGGCCGGACAGAGTAGCAGGCAGAGACGATGTAGCAGGGGCCAGGGTCGCAGGTAAACATCGATCGGTGGAGCGAGCATCAGTCATGGTGGCAGAGCAGCATGACGACGCAGCGCCGGATGATGTAGAGCCTGGCCCTGTGCTCCCGCAGCATCCTCGCCAGCCTTCCTCCTCCGCTTCCACCTCCGCCTCCTCTTCCCTTTTGCTTCTCTTGCTGCTTCCTCACATCATCGTTCATCCGAGCTGAACTCGAGGGCAAGAGGGCCAGGTGGCCTGGAAAGGGCCGGTGCGCCTCTCTCTTCTCTATTGGATCTGCTTCTTCTTTGGCTGTGATTTGTGTGGACCACTTCGACGTGCTTTTATACTAGGGGAATCACCACATGGCACAGAGGCAGACTCCATGGATCTCTGGTCTCTTCTCACATCTTTGCCTACCTGTGCAGAGTATGATAATCCATGATAAACCCGAGGTTACTTTGTGTGTGAGAGTCTGAGAGAGAGGGGGGAGTTGGAGCAGGATGAGTGCCAGGCACATGCAGCAGCGTCCTCTCAACTTGCCCTAATTACGCCGCGGCTGGAGCTGGTAATGGCAGCTTAACAATGCGTCCATCTTGACACCGAAATAATCAGCTCGTTAATTACACGTTCCAGTATTCCTAATTCCTCTGGGATTCATTCTATCTGTCATCTTGTTTTGTAGGAAGAGAAGGTATTGATTCTGTCAAGAAGGATGGAAATGGATGGGACTATGGAAGTAGCTGTCCAGGGTATGGATCTCGGATGTGATTCTCCTGTTTGGCTGTTTATGTCATCAACTTTTTTTTTTGCGAGAAGTTTAGGTCATCAACTTGGGAGATCGATCATCGTTTAATAATGATAATAATGCATACATGATGTCACGAATATAATGTTCCATGCTGGTACTTTTTCATTCACGAGAGCTGATCATTTCGTATAGTAGCAGTGTGTGAGGCCGGGCAGGCAGACAATCTTGCACAAGCAGGGAAATTAAGCCATATGAATGTCAATCGTTTAATTGGTTGGCTTCCAGTATAATTATACGTATGTATAGTTATATATAAAGGTTAATCCAATGAGAAAACTCTTTTTTGCGAATAGTAAAAATAAGAAATACTCACTTTATAATTTTATTTAAGATGTTATTTTGACACTAGTTACAGAAGGAGTAGTACTCATGCATGGATCAACCAGCAGTTGTGTCACTAGCTAGATGTAGATGTTCATCGCTGGCATAGCACCAGTAAGACCACCACTTTAATATCTCCACGTCGGACGCCTAAGCGCACTTTTGTCCAATCAAATTGCACTTTACTCTTAAGATAATAATGATATCCCGTCCTCGCATCGCGGCAAGTTGACGTGCTCGTTGTCACGTGATAGCCAGCCACATGCATGCAATTACTCTTTGCTTCAGCTAAGTTTTGATATTAACCTACCGTGCCTCGTACTACCGCCATTTAATTCACGGGACAGCGACCGTACGCAATCTTGAGAAAATCTCAGGCGTCGTGTGCACTTGCGATGATGCCGCGTTTGAGCAGAGCTTTTTTTTTTTGAGTAAATTGAGCAGAGCTCTGACCAAAAGAAAGAACCCCTTATAGGAAGCGTGGAGTGGAGCCTTGATGCATGCCGCTCCACGGTGCACATGCACGACAGCAAGATGAAGCACAGCAGAGCGAGCATGCATGCACGCTCTCCCACTCCCTCCTTCGTCCTCGTGTTGCGACTTGCGAGGGTTCCGATGGCTCCGTATAGCCGGTAGGGGCTAGCACGGCCAGCACTGGGTCCCTCTTGACACACACCGGATCAGCTAGCCAGCTCCATGATCATGATATGCCTTCAATGTCACTACTTCCTCCCGTTCCCGTGGAGATTCACTCAAGATAATCTCACATGCATGCCTGCCGCCATGGACATGGTTTCTCGGAAGGAAGGCGATGAATGGGTGGGCGGAAAAGCGCAGGCAGCTGGTGGAGATATTTCAGGAGACGGATGGAAAAGCGCGGCTGTGCTGGCGGAGATATTTCTTGAGCTGGTGGCCAGGCAGGCAGTTGAGGGACACATGAATCATCCTTCGCCCGGCCGGATCTCGGATGTGTATGGTCTGCCTCTGCTGCTCTTCTGTTTGCCTGCTCAATTATGTCACCAAGTTGGCGGTATTTGCACGCATTATGTGACCAGGTTGATGATAATAATGTTAAGTTCATGATCCGAGCTGGTATTTCTTTAGGTTGATAACAACATTTTTAAAAGTTTTAGTACTAGTAATATAATGCATGACGTCACCATGATAATGTTAAGTGAGACTAAGCTGGTACTTTTGGCTTTTGTATTTGAACACAGCAAAAAAATAAACAGCCGATGATTTGGAGTCCAATATATTTGGGAGCATAGGATGCTCAGAGGTACAATTTTATGTTGTAATACTCACTTTTTTTTTGAAAGTATTGATACTCGCTTAGAAAAAAATTATGTAGGCGATAAGCTACCCAAGTAGATTCCTGTTGTCTCTTTGAGGCGGTGAGGTTGTTTCGCATCATGTGGCGAGATTTGGTGTCAGGTGTTTCAGATCTATATGAAAGTGTTCACTGACGATGACTGCGGCTCCAGGGCATTTGTCCTTACGGGCGCGTTCACGAAGACATCCCGCATGTCATCGACAAGGTCAAGCCGAGTCTGGTGAAGCAGCGGTGACAGTGGCGCGTCGCCGGCTCATCTGGCGGCAGCAGTGGTTTTGGAATCTCGATGTAGTTTTTGTTATGCTTATACTTTCGGTGAACTTTTATGATAGACTAGCGAGAGGCCCATGCGTTGCACGGAACATCAGGATGCATTTATACGAGTTGTTTATCTTGTGGGAGACAAAGATGAACGAGGGAAGGCCTTATTTGTAAATGCGGAGAGGGGTGCGGGTATCTTTTGCAAAATTGCCATAGTTTGCTTTCTATCCCTCAGATATAGATCGGACAGTCTCTATTGCAGGATGGCAGGCACGCCATCATCACCAACTCGGTTTTTTATAAGAGTAGAGATAGATCTGATCATTTTCGCAAAAAAAATTAGGGGAGTAATAGTTGATCAAAATGTTCTTCTTATAGCATATACTATATAGTAATACATATTATTGTATTATGAAACAAAGGGACTAGTAAATCAGTTTCACTGGCTACCATTTTGTGCTGAAATGCCGAAGATTACCCCCATTTAAATTGTTTTCAGCTCGCTGGTGCTAATTGATTGGCTTCCAGCTCGCTGGTGCTAATTGATCGCAAAGGAAGTTTAATTAGTCATCCATGACGCCGGCATGTAGTTTTACATACTCCTATATATACTTCAGTTCGAGGTTGCATACTGTATATTCAGGTGGCCGACAGGGCCAAGTAGAAGGAAGAAGGATTGTGTATAGATATTATTCTATTTTGCGCAATTAGGTGTCCGTGGACTTGCGATCTGGCTGTTGAAGTATACAGTCACAACATAGTTAAAGAAGAGCAGCATCAAGATCTACACCAATTCAGGTACACATTTCGAATTTTACAAAAGCTGGTCGGTTTTTACCATGTCAAAATAATAGAAGAATACAACCAAAATTTGCTCCAACAATCCACACCACTGGTTAGTAAAATGCGCAAATTACACTTTTTGGTGACACTGACAAAATGATATATACTCCGTAATTGTAGGTACCGTTCTTGACCCTCCATTCACAATATAAGAGAGTTCTTGGACGTACCGCATTGCCGCCACTCCACAGTAGATTGTCATGTACCCCACCCCCACCCTCCAACGGCGGCCCCAATCTACCGGATGGCAGCGCCAATCTGGCAAATAAGGTTTTCTCCCCATCTCAACGGTTTAGGTTGCGGCGGCGTCGATAACTCGTTGTCCAGATTCATGTGACAGCCCTCCGGATGACAAGATTAGGGTTTGCAGGGTTTGAGGCGTCGCACAACGACAGCCGACCTTTGCAGTTTGGTCCTTAGGAACCTTCTCGGTCACATTGGTATGGCCTCTGGTGCCCGCTTGAGGTCTGTGACCTTTTTCGGAAGTTGGAATCTTGGATTTGTGGATCTTTTGGCAATGGTTTCACGTTTTTTTTTTGTCAAGACCGCTGGTCTGGTAGGTCAGTGGCATTGATTGCATTCCATCCGTGATCAATAAAGAGTGGCTGGCTCTCGAGATGGAGGGGCAACAATGGCGATGTCCCATCATCTCGTTCATGATGAAGAAGCCAATCGAGCTCTCAGGTTATATTTCCTTTCTTTTTTATGAGTGTCTACATTGCTAATTTGATCAATATATCCGTGAAAATAAAGTGATCCTGAAAATATACTCGAAAAAACAATGAGGCTGTCACTTTCCATTTCAATTCCAAAATGTGGCATTTTAGGTTTTCTCTCGCTCTCTGGCTAACAAGTCACAACTCTGGCCCCACAAGTCAGGCCCCATCACGGAAAGCGCGCCAAGAGAAGTTAGGTGGACCTCCACGTCGGATGCACGTCACGAGCAAAGGGCACTTTCCTCCAACAAAAGTGCAGCTTACCATGATACAAAATGATATCACATCCCTCCAACCTTACTAATCCTGATTAAGATAAACGTTACCAGCGGTGCTTCATCTGACCCGGGGTCTCATGTACTCTGCGACGCCCACATGCAAATATTCTTCGGTGCTTAATTAGGCTGCTCTTTCATACGACTGAAGGGCCACACTGCAAGCCATAAACAAGGTTAGTGACGTACGGTACGACGATCTTTGGGAAATCGCGGGCGACACATGCTACATTGCAAGAGGGCCGCGTCTGAATGGAGCCACCTTCTACTAAGCTCATTAGCAGGCTACTGTGCTTAGCTAATTCTGGGCGGCGCAGGGACAGCTCCCGTTTATTTGGCTTCAGAGTTCTCTCGTGCATGCATCGGAGATGATATGTTTGTCTAATACCTCAACTAACTAGCTAGCTAGTAGTAGTAGATGATGGGTTTGAGTAGCACTAGGATATGTGTGATTCGTGATGGTGCTATCTAATGACAGGAGATTATATCCAGGGGACCGGAGAGCAATATTCAATTTCATCGCGCTTTTAGTTAGTGCACTTTTCTACGCCTACGTGTTTCCACGCTTTGCCAAGTTGGCTCCTTCGGTTGTTGAGAGAATACTGCCCAAAATGAGAGCGCTTGGATATTTCAGGCGCCTGAAATAACTTGTAAGGGCATCTTCAATACCGATTCTCAAACCGTCTGCATATATTTAAACCGCGTGGTCCAGACCATGGAAGTTATCCAATGTGGTTTGATGACTAACAAGTATAAGGGATTTATCGTAATCCTTTTGATAAGTAAGAATGTCGAACCCAATAAGGAGCAGAAGAAAAATGACAAGCAGTTTTCAGTAAGGTATTCTCTGCAAGCACTGAAATTATCGGTAACAGATAGTTTTGTGATAAGGTAATTTGTAACGGGTAACAAGTAACAAAAGTAAACAAGGTGCAGCAAGGTGGCCCAATCCTTTTTGTAACAAAGGACAAGCCGGACAAACTCTTATATAAAGGAAAACGCTCCCGAGGACACATGGGAATTATCGTCAAGCTAGTTTTCATCATGCTCATATGATTCGCGTTCGTTACTTTGATAATTTGATATGCGGGTGGACCGGTGCTTGGGTACTGCCCTTCCTTGGACAAGAATCCCACTTATGATTAACTACTCTCGCAAGCATCCGCAACTACAAAAGAAGAATTAAGTTAAACCTAACCATAGCATTAAACATATGGATCCAAATCAGCCCCTTACGAAGCAACGCATAAACTAGGGTTTAAGCTTCTGTCACTCTAGCAACCCATCATCTACTTATTACTTCACAATGCCTTCCCCTAGGCCTAAATAATGATGAAGTGTCATGTAGTCGAGTTCACATAACACCACTAGAGGAAAGACAACATACATCTCATCAAAATATCGAACGAATACCAAATTCACATGACTACTTATAGCAAGACTTCTCCCATGTCCTCAGGAACAAACGTAACTACTCATAAATCATTTTCATGTTCATAATCAGAGGGGTATTAATATGCATAAAGGATCTGAACATATAATCTTTCACCGAATAAACCAACTTGCATCAACTACAAGGAGTAATGAACACTACTAGCAACCCACATGTACCAATCTGAGGTTTTGAGACAAAGATCGGATACAAGAGATGAACTAGGGTTTGAGAGGAGATGGTGCTGGTGAAGATGTTGATGGAGATTGACCCCCTCCCGATGAGAGGATCGATGGTCATGACGATGGTGACGGTTTCCCCCTCCCGGAGGGATGTTTCCCTGACAGAACAGCTCCGCCGGAGCCCTAAATTGGTTCCGCCAAGGTTCCGCCTCGAGACGGCGGCGCTTCGTCCCGAAAGCTTCCTTCTGATTTTTCCAGGGCGAAAGACTTCATATAGCAAAAGATGGGCACCGGAGGCCTGTCAGGGGGCCCACGAGACAGGGGGGCGCGCCCAGGGAGTAGGGCGAGCCCCCACCCTCGTGGCCAGGGTGTGGGCCCCCTCTGGTTGATTATTTCGCCAGTATTTTTTATTAATTCCAAAAAGTGCCTCCGTGAAGTTTCAGGACTTTTGGAGTTGTGCAGAATAGGTCTCTAATATTTGCTCCTTTTCCAGCCCAGAATTCCAGCTGCCAGCATTCTCCCTCTTCATATAAACCTTGAAAATAAGAGAGAAAAGGCATAAGTATTGTGACATAATGTGTAGTAGCAGCAAATGCAATAAATATCGATATAAAAGCATGATGCAAAATGGATGTATCAACTCCCCCAAGCTTAGACCTTGCTTGTCCTCAAGCGGAAGCCGATATCGAAAAATATGTCCACATGTTTAGAGATGGAGGTGTTGATAAAATAAAACACGGACATGAGGGCATCATGATCATTCTTAGAACAACAACACATATATGTATATATATATATATATATATATATATATATATATATATATATATATATATATATATATATATATCTTATGCTAAAGTAACAATCTATTCACCATGTCAAGTATGAATCAGAAACTTCAATATAAGAGCTTTTCAGCAAGTCTACATACTCAACTATCATTTAGTCTTTCACAATTGCTAACACTCATGCAATACTTATGGGTATGGAGTTTTAATTGGACACAGAGGAAGATAGGGACTTATAGTGTTGCCTCCCAACCTTTTACCTCAAGGGTAATGTCAACAATAATGGTTTATGATAACTTACATCCAATTGGATATATATATATATATCAGGATCTTTCAAACACAATGTGCTTGCCAAAGGATAAAGTGTAAAAAGGAAAGGTGAAGATCACCGCGACTCTTGCATAAGACATAAGAAAAAAATAAAAAATAGGCCCTTCGCAAAGAGAAGCAGAGGTTGTCATGTGCTTTTATGGTTGGATGCACAAAATCTTAATGCGAAAGAACGTCACTTTATATTGCCACTTGTGATAGGGACCTTTATTATGCAGTCCGTCGCTTTTATTGCTTCCATATCACAAGATCGTATAAAGCTTATTTTCTCCACACTATTAAATCACACATATTTAGGGAACAATTTTATGTTTGCAACAATGACAACTTACTTGAAGGATCTTACTCAATTCATAGGTAGATATGGTGGACTCTCATGGCAAAACTGGGTTTAAGGATATTCAGAAGCACAAGTAGTATCTTTACTTGGTGCAAAGAATTTGGCTAGCATGAGGGGGAAAGACAAACTTAACATGTTGGACGATCCATAACAATATACTTTATTTCGGATATAAGAAAACATAACCCATTACGTTGTCTTCCTTGTCCAACATCAACTTTTTAGCATGTCATATTTTAATGAGTGCTCACAATCATAAAAGATGTCCAAGATAGTATATTTATATGTGAGAACCTCTCTTTCCATATTACTTCCTATTAATTGCAACGATGACCAAAACTATGTTTGTCAACTCTCAACAACTTTTATTCATCATACTATTTATATGTGAAGTCATTACTCTCCATAAGATCAATATGATCTTTTTATTCTTTCTTTTTTTATTATTCCCTCAAGATCATAGCAAGATAATCAAGCCCTTGACTCAAAACTAATCTTTATTATATATAGCTCACGAACTCGATTACATAAAGGGATCATAAATCAAAACTCAAAACTATATCATACTAAAAACTTTATTCTAGTAGATCAAGATATTACCAAAAGGATCGAACTAAGAAAAACGGTAAAGATAGGAGTGTGATGGTGATACGATACCGGGGCACCTCCCCCAAGCTTGGGGGTTGCCAAGGGGAGTGCCCATACCCATGTGTTTATGTCACTTTCTTCGGAGGTGGTGATGTGATATTCTTTGCGATGATGCCCCTCAGGATATGATTCTCTTCCTTGAGCTTATTGACTTGTTGCTTGAGGTCCATTATTTCCTTACGGAGCTTACCCGTGACGGCTAAAGCTCCTTTCACCCATGGATGTTGCATAGCTGCGGGAGAACAAGTAATATTCTTTTTCATATTTTCATAAGAAAGAAATCTAACATTGGAAGGGATGGACGAGTTTGGAGTAGCTGAGCTCTGTAGTCCCCCCATCGTGAATCTGGATCGGAAACGAGAAGTAACTTCTTGATCCTCCTCCATGGCATGTATCCTTTTCAAGTCGGCCTCCATATCTTCCTCCGTTGATGGCCCAAAGTGGTCAGCATCACTGTTTGCTCCTGGTCCCGGTGTCGGATGAGACACCCGACTCTCCCCGACTGACTCTTGAGAAGACATCTTGCTCTAATCTGCGGTAGAAACAACTCAAAACAAAAACAGAGGATATTTGCGTGGTACGGTGGTCAAAACCTTCGGGAGATTATATAATGAACTTTTACAGACCAAAAGAAGTATCGTGCAAGAAAATGGAGTCCGGAGAACACACGAGGTGCCCACGAGGCAGGGGGCGTGCCCAGGGGGTAGGGCGCGCCCTCCACCCTCGTGGATGCCTCGTGTCCCTTTCGGACTACTTCTTATTTTCCTATTTTTTTCAATATTCCAAAACGGAGAAAAATTTCCATTAGAACAGTTTTGGAGTCGGTTTACTTACCGTACCACATACCTATTCCTTTTCGGGGTCTGAAACGTTCTGGAAAGTGTCCCTTATGTACTCCTCCGGGGTTACGGTTTCAATAACATTGGTTTAAACATTCATAGGATTACCTGAGATATAATGTTTGATTCTTTGACCGTTCACCACCTTCGGATTTGTTCCTTCGAAGTTGTTGATTTTTATGGCACCGGAACGATAGACCTCCTCGATAACGCAAGGGCCTTCCCATTTAGAGAGAAGTTTTCCTGCAAAAAATCTTAAACAAGAGTTGTATAGCAAAACATAATCACCTACATTAAACTCACGCTTTTGTATCCTTTTGTCATGCCATCTTTTAACTTTTTCTTTAAATAGTTTGGCATTCTCATAAGCTTGGGTTCTTCACTCATCAAGTGAGCTAATGTCAAATAGGCTCTTCTCACCGGCAAGTTTGAAATCATAATTGAGCTCTTTAATGGCCCAATATGCCTTATGTTCTAGTTCGAGAGGTAAGTGACATGCTTTTCCATAAACCATTTTATACGGAGGCATACCCATAGGATTTTTATATGCAGTTCTATAGGCCCACAATGCATCATCAAGTTTCTTGGACCAATTCCTCCTAGATCTATTAACAGTCTTTTGCAAAATTAATTTAAGCCCTCTATTGCTCGATTCTACTTGACCACTAGACTGTGGGTGGTATGGAGATGCAATTCTATGGTTAACATCATACTTAGCAAGCATTTTATGAAAAGCACCATGAATAAAATGTGAACCACCATCAGTCATTAGGTATCTAGGGACTCCAAACCTCGGAAAAATAACTTCTTTAAGCATCTTAATACAGGTGTTATGATCAGCACTACTAGTTCGAATAGCTTCTACCCACTTAGTAACGTAATCAACAGCAACTAAAAAATGTGTATACCCATTAGAGGAAGGAAACGGTCCCATATATTCAAAGCCCCAAACATCAAATGGTTCAATAAATAGTGAATAGTTCATAGGCATTTCTTGACGTCTACTAATATTACCAATTCTTTGACATTCATCGCAAGACAAGACAAACTTACGGGCATCTTTGAAGAGAGTAGGCCAATAAAACTGGATTGCAATACCTTATGTGCAGTTCTATCTCCAGCGTGGTGTCCTCCATATGCCTCGGAGTGACACTTGCGTAGGATCTGTTCCTGTTCATGCTCAGGTACACAACGTCTAATAACACCATCTACACCTTCTTTATAAAGGTGTGGGTCATCCCAGAAGTAATGTCTTAAATCATAGATTTTTTTCTTTTGCTGGCATGTGAAACTAGGTGGTATAAATTTAGCGACAATGTAATTAGCATAATCAGCATACCACGGAGCAGTACGAGAAGCATTTATGACAGCCAATTGTTCATCAGGAAAGTTATCATCAATAGGGAGTGGGTCATCAAGAACATTCTCTACCTAGACAAGTTGTCTGCAATGGGGTTCTCAGCTCCCTTTCTATCAATGATATGCAAATCAAATTCTTGTAGTAGGAGAACCCATCTAATAAGTCTAGGTTTAGCATCTTTCTTTTCTACCAGATATTTAATAGCAGCATGATCAGTGTGAACAGTTAATTTAGAGTCAACAATGGAAGGACTGAACTTATCACAGGCAAATACAACTGCTAAAAATTCTTTTTCAGTAGTAGCATAATTTCTCTAGGCACTGTCTAGAGTTTTACTAGCATATTGGATAACATTTAATTTCTTATCAACTCTTTGTCCTAGAACAATACCTACAGCATAATCACTAGCATCACACATAATTTCAAAGGGTAAATTCCAATCAGGTGACTGAACAATAGGTGCAGAAATCAAGGCTTTCTTAAGTATTTCAAGTGCTTCTACACAATCATCATCAAAGACAAAAGGAACATCTTTTTGTAAGAGATTAGTCAGAGGCCTAGAAATTTTTGAGAAGTCTTTAATGAACCTCCTATAAAAACCGGCATGACCAAGGAAACTTCTTATACCTTTGATGTCGTTGGGACATGGCATCTTTTCAATAGCATCAACTTTAGCTATATCAACTTCAATACCTTTTTCGGGAATTTTATGCCCCATGACAATACCTTCATTAACCATAAAGTGGCACTTCTCCCAATTTAAGACAAGATTAGTTTCTTCACATCTCTAAAAAAATCGATCAAGGTTGCTCAAGCGATCATCAAAAGAAGTTCCATAAACGGAAAAATCATCCATGAAAACCTCGACGGTGTTTTCACAAAAATCAGAGAATATAGCCATCATGCATCTTTGGAAGGTAGCAGGTGCATTACATAAGCCGAAAGGCATACGCCTATAAGCAAAGGTACCGAAAGGGCAAGGAAAAGTGGTTTTTTCTTGATCCTCTTTTGACACAGGTATTTGAGAGAAACCAGAATAGCCATCTACAAAGCAAAAATGTGTGTGTTTGGATAATCTTTCTAGCATTTGATCAATAAAAGGTAAAGGGTAATGATCCTTTTTAGTATCTTTATTTAATTTGCGGAAATCATTACCATCCTATAACCTGTAACAATTCTTTGTGGGATCAATTCTTCTTTATCATTAGGAACAATAGGAATACCTCCCTTCTTAGGGACACAATGGATAAGACTTACCCATTGACTATCAGCAACAGGATAAATTATACCTGCCTCCAGAAGCTTTAGTATTTCTTTTCTTACCACTTCTTTCATCTTAGGATTTAACCGTCGTTGGTGATTAACAACCGGTTTAGCATCTTTCTCCTATTTTATTTTATGTTGGCATAGAGTGGGACTAATGCCCTTAAGATCATCAAGAGTATATCCAATAGCAGCACGGTGCTTCTTCAGAGTTTTCAATAATTTCTCCTCTTCCTGCTCTGAAAGTGTCGTGGAATTGTCACGACAGATGTCCTAACGAAAGGACTTAGTCGTGGAGCCATCGCAACTAGGAAGCAAGAAGGGGTTAATCGGGACAAAGGACACGGGGTTTATACTGGTTCAGCCCCTTACGGTGAAGGTAAAAGCCTACGATCCAGTTTTGAGTGGGATTGCTTATGTCTTGATAATCAGGGAGCGAATCCACTTGACCTAGCTCTCGATTTGATGTTACTTGCCCTAAACCGCCGCCGGGTCGTCCCTTTATATACAGAGGTTGACGCCCAGCGGCTCATAGAGTCCCGGCCGGCTCATAAATAGTGTCCGGCTCAGTTTCTCTTTATTCCTGCCTTATAATACAAGTCACACACATATGGTGGTTTATCTCTACGGGCCTTAAGTCGCCCTTTGGGCCTTGGGCCCTTAATTAATCCGCCATCTCCAAGAGTCATCTTGGGCTTCATGAGTCGTCTTAAGTATAACCCGGCACCTCCTGACGGGTCATACTAATAGTTATATCCCCAACATTAGGCCCCAGATTGATTTGAACTGGTTCATGTCAATCTTCAACACTTAGAAAAAATCTTCTGCTCTCTATTGCACGACAATTTGTAACCCGCCATGACGTCATCTTCTGGATTTGCAATAACCCATCATGACATCATCTGTCATTAATTCATATTTTATCCAATATATCTCAACGGATCCTTATCTTTAATAACCATCCCGAGAATCGAGGCGTCCTCACAAGCTGGATACCCATATTTTTCGGCCTCCTCGATTTTCGCGCCCACTTATCAGTCTTTCCCTTATAAATAGGCACGACTGGTCTTTCTTCATTCTCCCCCTTTCCATTGTCTTCTTCCTCTCGCGACCCTACTGCTGCTCGAGCTCTGCTGCCGCCGCAGCGCACTTCGTCTTCCTCGACCCCGGCCGCTGCATCAACTTGAGCTTGTCCAGAGAACGGCGGCGACCCTCCGCAGTAGATCTGCGTCCATAAGTCTTTGCTTTTCCGCACCTTAGATCCACATTAGGGTTTGCAAGTTCTTCTGTGTTCTTCGCTGTTCATCACAGATTCTTCGTAGTTTCTCCACCGCATCCTCTTTTGATCTAAAAGAAGTATAAAACTCATGCGGTAGCTATTTCGCATCCATTTCAGATGCTAGTAGATCCCCTTTTCTTGTACAAAGGCCTCTTTAGAACTGATGAACTCCTCTGTACTGGTTTTTTAGGTCTAGAATATTTTCCTTTTCTGAGCATCCGTTGATCCAAAATAATGATTGCAATCTGTGAAACCTGTTTTTGTGACACTTAGTCAACGTCTGTGTTTTGATAGATCAACCTAGCCATGGCGGCTCATACCACCGGCCTTTAATTACAATGCTCAATAGATAACCTCAACCACACATGGTGGCTCAAATAACTTGACTGCTCATGGCGGCTTAAATAATCTGACACAATTAGCCATATACCATTAGCCCCTTTATAAGCCCCCATGTTAAATATGCATTGAAATATTTCTCTCCGGCTTAAATTTGAACCGGGAATTTTTACTTTGTCTTAGGCTTTCATCACAATGGCACCAAAAGCACCCACTACATGCAACTGGGTTAAATCCATCGTCACAGACAGTACGCTGGATGACTTTGTAAAGACCGGCTATCTGCCGAAGAAGGAAGTCATGTCTTATCGTGCTCCTAATCCGGATGAAGAAATTCCTCAGCCCAAAGAGGGGGAAGTTATTATTTTCACGGATCACATGAACCGGGGTTTTTCACCACCCGGCTCAAAATTCTTCAGAGATGTCCTGCACTTCTTTGACCTCCGTCCTCAAGACATCGGACCCAATTCCGTGTCTAATATTTGCAATTTTCAAGTGTTCAGTGAAGTATATCTTGGAGAAGAACCCAACATATTACTCTTGAGAGAGCTATTTTACTTGAACCGCCAGAATGAATGCGCCAACGGCCAAAGCTTAGAACTTGGTGGTGTCTCAATCCAACGTCGGAGAGACGCAATTTTTCCTTATGCCAACCCGCCGAGTCATCCCAAAGACTGGAATCAGACATGGTTCTATTGTCAAGACACTTCTCCGGCTGAAGAAAATCCTCTGCCCGGCTTTCGTGCTCTGCATCTGGAATCTGATCATCCACTTCCGGATAAGATAACAGCCGCTGAACGCAAGATGCTCGCCCCCACCCTGGCCAAGATCAAGGCTCTTCTGGGGAACGGGTTAAATGGCATCGATTTAGTCCGGGTTTGGCTATCCTGGCGGGTCATCCCATTAAGCCGTCGCCCCGGCCTGATGTGCACCTATACAGGGAAGAAAGATGATCCTCTGCGGCACAGTTCTGATGATTTACCTGACTACATCATCAATGACATGACCAAGTCTCTCCTCAATGAAAGCTTAGCAGACTGCAGCAAGGCGGGCTTAAGCCCCTTTGGCGAAGCTAACCCGGCTCCAGCAGTAAGCCGCCCATCTGAACAAATTACTTTCAATTTTGGATATTTTATTCATACTCATACCTTTGCTAATTTTCACAGGCTGGTGACAAATTCTGGAAAGTCAAATATGATCACGAAGCTGCAAAAAAGGCCAGGAAGGCCAAGAGAGCCGCCAGAAAAGAGGTTGCGAAGAAGAAGGGCAAGAAAGCCACTGCCTCTGACTTGCTTCGGCTAGAAGAGTCTTCTGAGTCAGATGTAGCCCTTGACACTCTTGGCTCCTTTTTTAACCACCTTATTGACACTGATTATCAGCAGGAAGACACGGGAACCAGTCATGGAAAAGCTGAAGAGGTAACTATCGTTTCCTCTGACTCCGAGCCTTTGCCAAGACAGAAAATCCGAAGAGTAACCAGGAAAGTAAGATTTTCACATCCCTTAGCTTATCATGATCCTCAATTTCTTTTGAAGCGACAGTTTCATGAGAGCCGGAGGCAGACCCGGACCAGTAAAGATGCGGAACTCTCCTCCGGCTTACCCAATGTACCAAGGAAGCGCCGGAACAAGGTCACCTCCGATTTAACTCCCTTTTATCCTTTGGCGGGTCTCACTCGTCAACAACTCAATTCTTCTGACTCAAATTATCAGGAAACTCACCTTCCTCCGGTGAGTCAATGCAATCCAATTTGTCGGCTTTTAAAACCGCTCCAGGGTAATGATAACTTGCTTATCCTGTGTTCATTTCAATTTGTTGTATTTGCACTGACCTTTTGATCTTATGCAGCGAACAAGCCAAGCCCAGCAAAAGGGCGAAGAAAAACAAGCCGGCCGAAGAACCGATCTTAAACGAGCCGGAACTTGGAATGGCCGCACCTGAAGCCTCCACTCATGAGCCACCACCTGAGCCAGCTCATGATATGCCAATGCTAATTGCTGACCCGCCTGCCGAGCATGCCGTCGATGGTTCTGAAAACCCGGAAGTCCCTACCTGGCCAAGACGGATGATCCTCACGACCCTATTGTCGAAATCACCAAGACCGGCTTCGTTGAGCCGGGGAGGCCAACCGTGCTGGCCAAGTGTTCCGCCAAGGAGGAACTTCTGGAACGCCACAGGGTTAAGCTTGATGTCGCTGATTATACCCACATGAGTATTGGAGAAATCTTTTCTGGCTAAATGAACCAAGTGCACAACAGCCGTGACATGGAAATTGACATGGTGAAGCAGATGCACCAGAGTTTGAGGTACAATCCTTTCTCTGTACTCATTTATCCTTACTACGCCAGCCCCCAAGTCTATTGCTTATGATGAAATATGCTGTAGACTTAGAAACAAGCTTGATAACACTAGTAATATATCTGGACAAGGTATGTAAGGAATCCGGCTTACTCTGTAGCCCCCAAGGGCCGGCTTAAGCAGCATGTTTGAACCGGTCCTTATCATGCTTGAATCGAATAAAATACTTGTAACAACAATATGCATTAGCCCCCAAGTGCCAAGTATTCTTGCTTGCAAAGTGCTTGGGACTTCCTGTCATGAACCGCCACTTTAAGTAAAATTCTTAAGTATACATTAGCCCCCAAGTGCCAAGTGTTATTGCTTGCAAAAGGCTTGGGACTTAATTATTGCATCGTGATAATCCTGATTTTGACCCGGTATTTGTACAGGCCACCACTAGTCAACTTGAATCAGAAGTATCTGATTTGAAGAACCGCCTGGAAGCACAGGAGACTGAAACCCAAAGAGCCAACTCCAAATTTGAATTCAGCGTATCTGAACAAGAAAAACTGAAAAAAGGCTTTGAAGTGGAGAAGAAGGCCTGGCTGACGAAAAGATCGCCTTGGCCAATCGGGCTGAGAAAGCAGAGGCGGCTCTTGCAGAGGCGACCGCCGAATTATCCGGCTTAAAACGCCATATATCTCAGATGGTCTCAGCAATCTTTGGTAAGTCACCCTGCAAGCGTTAAATATTTGAATCTTTCTAATAAGCATAATATTGTCATCAACTCACCTGACATTGTAATACAGGCCCCAGGAGTTCAAATCTTAACCAAAGCATGCTGATAAAGCTGAAGGCGATTTATACACTAGTGGAACAACTCTACACCGGGTCTCAGCGTGCCTTAGCTGCAGTGGCCCTGTCGAATGAAGTTCCCACCCTCCTGGCGGATGTACTAAAGCGGCTTGCTGTGCTACCTCGGCGGTTCAATGAATTAAGGCGATCTTCTGCGAGAGCCGGAGCCGTAGCTGCATTAAGCCGGGCCAAAGCGTGGCTACTGGAGCTAGACCCGGCCGACATCGCCATTGGATATCCATGCCTGAAGGAGGACGGCACATCATTTGAATAGGAGGATTTCACTGCTTGTGTGAAGGAGATACGCCCTTTGGCCACCCTGATTGGTGATGACATGGATCTTACCAAGTACCAGCCGGGTTACGACATAGAAAATCGGAGGATTCCGACGCCGCATTATGAAGTGATCAGCCTGATCCCTCCAATCCATAGGCATACCTTTGCCCCTAAAGTTGACCCGGCCGGATTAATTGATGATGAAGCTGAATTTGAAGCTTTGAGTGGCATTGACTGGTCATCATCAACCTTCCAGGACAGGGAACAAGATGGAGGAGCGGAAAGGGATGATCCGGAAGCTTCAGGCCAACAAAAGAATTGATCCTTCAGACGGCTCATATTTTTTTTTGCTGAAAAAACAATGTTAATCATTTGGACTCGGGGAGTCATGTAATAGGGTAGAAATAACTTGGTTTTGCCGTGCCATCGTGCACGTGTTTGGTGCTCAACACTGTTAAGCCGCCATCTTATATTCACACGTATTAGACTTATCATCTGTTTTCATTATGCTTAAGAAAGTTTTTAAACTGTCCTGCATACAGAAATAAATCACAAGATCCTGGGTGGCTTACCGCAAGGCCGGTCATATATCTTACATAAAACCCGGAACATAAAAAAGAGTCATAGATAAGCCTGTTATCAATTATATCTTTGAACACAACTATAATATCATACCTGTGATCCTTTGATTTGTACTGCCGGTTTATGTGACCCAAACAGTAAGGGTGATAACCCAATCCTGTAGAAGCCAGAACTTCCACACATGATGATTGTTATACGCTGGCGACTTATTGACCAAGGTCAACCCGGGTTTAAATAGAAACCACTCATTAGACGCTTCAAATATGATCAAAAAAGTCTCCAGACAAACCCAAAAGATTGTTTGCAAAAACTTTAGACAAAATAGAAAAAAATTGAGGCTTCTGATTCGAATATGATCAGTAAACCGTTCCAAAGAGGTTAAGCATGGTGTCGGAGTAAATGACCACGGGTAGCCTAACCGAATCCCCCTGGCTCTTCAAAAATTATCAGGCCGATCGAGCCTTCAAGCACCCAAAGCACGGGGCCGCCTTCCCCTGGCCGGCCATCTCACAGGCCGACTACTGGAAGGCGGCCTGACCCTGAAACCCTCCTGAAGAGAGCCAAAAGAAGGCTGACTCCAAGAAGCCGGCCACAAGAAGGCCGGCTCCAAGAAGCCGGCCACAAGAAGACCGACTCCCGGCAAGCGGCCAAGATTGCACCCTCCAGGACAGCACCCACATAACGGTGACAAGACCGGGCGTGGCTACAGTAAAGTCTGCCACCCCCGAATCCCGGAGCACACATGGCCACAGTGCGCCGTACGGGTCGGCCATCCCCCATCCGGCGCGGCACTATAACCATGTTGACCATGACGCCACCCACGACGGGTTGTCAGTACGGCCCGCGGGCGGCAGACCCCTGCAGCCAGAGAGACGCTCGAAGGCGGTCAAGCCCCCTTTTAGTCGGCCTGGGGTGTAGCCGGCTCCCAATAGCCGGCTACCTCACATCCTCGAAGTATGTGCATCATTAAGAAGACAAGACGAGGTAAGGCTACAGTAAGAGTCCGCCGTACGGCGGCACTGTAGCCATGCTTACCTCAGCGAAGCCCTCGTCATCAGGGGCGAGGCTACAGTAACCAGCAGCCGGCGGGACCCACCAGTCGGCGGGCCCCAACGGCCGGCGGAGAAGCCGGCGGATACAGACACTGACGCCCTGGACCCGCATCCAGCCGGATTACCATTGTACCCCTGGGGGTAGGCCTATATAAACCCCCCAGGGCACCCATGCAAAGGGTTGATCTCTTAGAATTTTAGACACCAGGTAGAGAGAAGGGGAGAGCTAGTCTTGCCCTTCTTCCTCCTCTAGCAAAACAGCTCAAGGAGCCACTTGTAGCCACTTGTGTTGATCTAGTGATCATGCGGAGACCCCGCAGAGCAGGACTAGGGGTGTTATCTCCACGGAGAGCCCCGAACCTGGGTAAGATTCGCCGGCGTGCATGTCTTCGCCTTATCCCGTTTCTAGGCACCGGCGATGTCTTACTGGCTCCCACAATGATAAGCCACCCGTTGGCATATGTCGCACCTACCACCCGACATTTGGCGCCCACCATGGGGCCAGGTGCACCGTCGTCCGGAGACCTGTTCTGGACGGGAACCCATTTCCTTCCCAGCGAGCGTAGCCAGCCCGGCACGCCCGATGGCGCTTGCCCCGACGCGCTGCAAGGCGCCGACGACGCCTGCGCGGCGAGCTGCCTCACCAATCTTCTTGGCGAGGCTCGCATCTCCGACGAGCCTGCATCCGACGCGGGCACCGACTGCCCCGAGAGCCGCCTCGTCAGCCTCCTCGACCAGCTTCACGTCTCCAGCGAGCCTGCTGTGGATTTGGAGTCGGTCGGCTCCACCGACCCGATGCTTGTCGACTCCGACACGGCATCGCTTGACGCCTTCCCCACCAACGTGGTGATCATCGACGACCCTCTTCCTCGAGCCGACAGTGGCGGCAGCACTGTCACTGAGGTGCTGGTCATCAGCCATGGCGCCGCCTCAGGCGAGAACGCCCACGACGCCCTACAAGCAGCGCTACACGACCTGTCCGCCCCCATCCCGGCCGACGCCGACGCCGAGACACTGGAGGCACGCCGCCTCGCCCTCATCGCGGAGGGCCAGAAGATAGCATCCATGAGACGCCTCACTGAGGCTCACCAGCGCGAAGTCGACCGCGCCGCCTTTGGTACGCCGCCTCCTGGCGGGCCGAGCCGAGCCGGCATCGTCAAGAAGCGCGGCGTGGCCATCACCAGCATGCTGGGAGCAGACCGCCCAGTCTACGCCACACCACTCGAGAACCTACGTGCCGCTCAGGCGGCCGTAGACGAGCTGAGCGGGCTGGGGGCCGACGAGCTCCCCTACATGACTAGACGCATCCAGCAGCTGATCGACGCGGCCGCAGAGCGGCATGAAGCCGGCGCCCGCGCTGAAAGTCCTCCCCCACGCCGAGAGCACGGCGCGACATCCCGGACGCCGACTGCAAGCGGCGCCCGCGCAAGAAAAGACAAGGAGCCGGCTGCTAGCCGCAGTCGGACTCGGCTCACCATTGAGCGCGACGCAGAAGGCCGCCCCGAGCTGTGGAACGACAAGGCAATCCGCCTCCTCCCCCGCCTCATGGGGAGAGATATCCCACCCCGCCGCCTGTCACGCATCCGACTCTCGGCGACCGACTAGGCCACCACGAAGGAGTCGGCGAGAATGACGCCCGCCATCGGATCGACCGCCTAGCGTGATCCCTGGCGCTAGAAGAAGAAGATGATGTCGGCCCGCCTTGCTTTGGCCCCCGCATCCGCGACGAGCCCTTCCCCAAAGGGTTCTCACTCCCAAGAGACACGCCAAAATACAACGGCTCCGTGAAGCCGGAAGACTGGTTGATCGACTACTCCACCGCAGTCAGCATAACAAACGGCAACAGGCGCGTTGCCGTGAAGTACGTCCTGCTCATGCTTCAAGGCACGACACGCACCTGGTTGAACAGCCTCAAGCCCTACAGCGTCAACAGCTGGCTAGACTTCACGGAAGTCTTCATCCGCAACTTCACCAGCACATACAAGCGGCCTCCCAAGCCCCGCCAGCTTTCCTTGTGCGTCCAAGGGCCCAGCGAATCAACTCGCGACTACCTCACGCGTTGGGCCGAGCTCCGCAACTCCTGCGAAGGGGTGCACGAGGTTCAGGCCATAGAGTACTCCACCGCCGGGTGCCGAGAGGGCACCCTCCTCAAGCACGGACTCCTCTGCGACGAGCCGACTACCCTCGACGAGCTGCTGATCATAGCAGACAAGTACGCCACGGTCGACTCTTCAATGAAGACTGAGCTTCGAGTGGATGCCTCTGGAAAGGTGCTCGTTCCGGCTCCCAAGACGCCGGCCGGTGATTCCAATCGACGCCCGCACCCGAACGACCACAAGCGCAAGGCCCCTATGCCGCCTTCCAGCAGTCGGCAAGTAGCCACAGTCGAAGACGAACAACCTGAAGAGCGGCCCGTGCCCAAGAAGCAGAAGGGCGGCAGGCCGGCTTGGCAGCCGGCTTTCTCCTACGAGCAAACCCTTGATGCCCCCTGCAAGTTCCACAGCGGCGCGAAGCCGTCCAACCATACGACTCGGAAGTGTCATTGGCTCACGCGAATCTCCAAAGGCGAGGGACTGGTGCCGCCTCCACCTGCTGGCCAGCCGCCTCCAGCCCCTCAGCAGCCGGCTGCTCGACCAGCAGTCGGAGCCATTCAAGACGAGTTCCCGAACGAGCATGCCGCCTACGTCGTCTTCACAAGCCAAGCTGAAGACAGACGCAGTCGGCGCCGACAACAGCAAGAAGTCAACGCGGTCGCCTCCAACAACCCAGAGTTTATGCATTGGTCTGAGAAGCCTATCAGCTGGAGCCGGGCCGATCACCCAGAGGTGATGCCGTCTCCCGGCTCTTATGCGTTGGTATTGGACGCCACCCTCGCGACAGAAAGGCGAGCTGCCCGTTTCTCCCGAGTACTGATTGACGGAGGGAGCAGCATCAACATACTGTACCGTGACACCATGGAGAAGCTGAACATCAAGACGAAGCAACTCATGCCAAGCCGGACTGTGTTCCATGGCATCGTACCCGGCCTGTCCTGCTCACCAATCGGCAAGATCAAGATAGATGTTCTCTTCGGAGACAAGGATCACTTCCGCCGAGAAGCAGTCTGGTTTGAAGTGGTGGATCTAGAGAGCCCTTACCACGCGTTGCTTGGCCGACCTGCCTTGGCCAAGTTCATGGCTGTGCCCCACTACGCCTACCTCAAGATGAAGATGCCTAGTTCGAAGGGAATCATCACCATAGCCGGAGACTACAAGAAATCCTCCGAGTGTGCTGCAGCCAGCAGCCGGCTGGCCGAGTCCCTCGTGATTGCTGAAGAAAAGAAGATGCTGTACCGAGTCGTGGCCATGGCCAGCAAGCAGCCGGCCCTGTCCCCTAACCCCAAGGAGTATGATGCTCAAGGCTCCTTCGAGCCGGCCAAGGAAACAAAGAAGATACCTCTGGACCCAGAGAACCCGGAGAGGTTTGCCGTCATAGGTGCGAACCTTGACAGCAAATAGGAAGGCGAGCTCGTCGATTTCCTCCGTGAGAATCGGGACATCTTTGCATGGTCCCCAAAGGACATGCCGGGTGTTCCGAAGGATTTCGCCGAGCACAAGCTACACGTCCGAGCAGATGCAAAACCAGTCAAACAACCCCTCCGCCGACTGTCAGGGGAGAAGAGAAGGATTGTAGGAGAAGAGATAGACCGGCTTCTGGCAGCCGGCTTCATTACGGAGGTGTTTTTTCCAGAATGGCTTGCCAACCCGGTCCTCGTATTGAAGAAAAACAATAAGTGGCGCATGTGTATAGATTACACCAGCCTCAACAAAGCCTGCCCCAAAGATCCGTTTGCCTTACCTCGAATCGATCAAGTGATAGACTCCACAGCCGGATGCGAGCTGTTGAGTTTTTGGATGCTTACTCAGGCTACCATCAGATCAAGTTGGATCCAGCCGACCGCCTGAAGACCGCCTTCATCACACCATTCGGAGCTTTCTGCTACCTGACTATGACATTCGGCTTGAGAAATGCCGGTGCCACTTTTCAGCGTTGCATGCAGAAATGCCTCCTCAAGCAACTCGGCAGAAATGCCCACGTCTATGTAGACGATATTGTGGTGAAGACGGAGAAGCGCGGCACCCTGCTGGAAGACCTCAGAGAAACATTCGACAACCTGCGCCGGTTTCAGATCAAGCTCAACCCTGAGAAATGCGTGTTCGGAGTACCAGCCGGCCAGCTTCTAGGCTTCTTGGTCTCCGAACGCGGCATCGAGTGCAACCCAGTGAAGATCAAGGCCATAGAGAGAATGCAGATTCCTACCAAGCTGCGAGACGTCCAAAAGTTTACCGGGTGCCTAGCCTCCCTGAACCGCTTCATCAGCCGGCTGGGAGAAAAGGCTCTCCCCCTGTACCGACTCATGAAAAAGTCCACCCACTTCGAGTGGAACGACCAAGCAGACCAAGCTTTTCACGAGTTGAAGAAGATGCTGACCACGCCGCCTGTCTTGGCGGCGCCGACTGAGAAAGAGCCCATGCTCCTTTACATTGCCGCGACTAGCCGAGTGGTCAGCACAGTTATTGTGGTCCAACGCCCAGAAGAAGGCCGAGCTCAGTTAGTCCAGAGGCCGGTGTATTATTTGAGCGAAGTACTGTCCACCTCGAAGCAAAACTACCCGCACTACCAGAAGATGTGCTATGGAGTGTACTTCGCCGCCAAGAAGCTGAAGCCCTACTTTCAAGAGCACCCCATCACGGTCGTATGTACTGCCCCGCTTGCCGAGATCATAGGCAGCCGGGATGCATCCGGCCGGGTGGCCAAGTGGGCCATTGCGCTGGCTCCTTACACGATCTTCTACCAGCCTCGCACCGCCATCAAGTCCCAAGCATTGGCCGACTTCCTTGTCGACTGGGCCGAGACCCAGTACCTACCGCCGGCTCCCGACTCCACTCATTGGCGGATGCACTTCGATGGATCCAAGATGCGCACCGGCTTGGGAGCCGGCATCGTCCTCACCTCTCCCAAGGGCGACAAACTCAGATACACATTGCAAATTCATTTTGCCGCCTCCAACAACGTGGCCGAGTACGAGGCGCTCATACATGGGCTCCGGCTAGCCAAAGAGCTCGGCATCCGCCGGATCCTGTGCTATGGCGACTCGGATTTGGTAGTCCAACAATCATCTGGCGACTGGGACGCCAAGGACGCAAACATGGCGAGCTACCGATTCCTCGTTCAGCAAATCAGCGGATACTTTGAAGGATGCGAGTTCCTCCACGTGCCACGGGCCGACAACGAGCAAGCAGATGCCCTGGCACGAATCGGTTCCACCCGACAAGCTATCCCAACCGGCGTCTCTCTCCAACGCCTCCTCAAGCCGTCTGTCAAGCCGTCTCCAGAATCAGACTCCATCTTCGTACCGCCTGACCCTGATGCAGTCGGATCCGACTTGGGGAACCCAGCAGGCGGCTCGGGGACTTCGACAGGCGGCCCGGGGACTGCCGTAGTCGCACCCGGCCCGGGGACTTCAGAACCCGGCCCGGGGACTGCAGCAGTCGGCCCGGGGACTGCAACGACACAACAGGCGGTGGCCGACTCCAACTCTTCACCACCCAACCCACCCACCCTGGTCGCAGTAGCCGTATTGGCAATAGAAGAAGTCACAGCTCCATCATGGGCCCAACCCATCCTCAACTTCCTGGTAAACAGAGAGCTGCCGACTGACGAGATCTCGGCAAGACAAGTTCAACGCCGAGCCGGAGCATACACAATAGTAAACAGAGAACTCGTTAGGCGCAGCGTCACTGGAGTTTTCCAGCGCTGCGTCGAGCCAGAGAAGGGCATAGCAATCCTCAAGGACATCCACCAAGGCGAATGCGGCCACCACGCGGCCTCAAGATCACTCGTCGCCAAAGCTTTCCGCCATGGGTTCTTCTGGCCGACTGCTTTGGACGACGCCAAGGAATTAGTCAAATACTGCAAAGGGTGCCAAGTCTTCAGCTCCAAGCAACACCTGCCGGCTTCTGCACTCAAGACCATCCCCCTCACATGGCCCTTTGCCGTCTGGGGGCTGGATATGGTGGGCCCATTCAAGACGGCGCGCGGCGGCATGACACATCTGCTTGTCGCCGTGGACAAATTCACCAAGTGGATTGAAGCGAAGCCAATCAAGAAACTGAACGGGCCGACTGCCGTGACATTCATCGCAGATATCACAACCCGGTATGGCATACCACACAGCATCATCACCGACAATGGCACGAATTTTGCCAAAGGAGCACTGGCACGTTTCTGTGCGACACAGGGCATCCGACTGGACTTAGCGTCCGTAGCCCACCCGCAGTCAAACGGCCAAGTCGAGCGAGCAAACGGCCTCATCCTCTCCGGCATCAAGCCCCGACTGGTCGTACCACTGGAGCGTTCGGCCGGCTGCTGGCTCGACGAGCTGCCCGCCGTCCTCTGGAGTCTGCGTACCACCCCGAACAAGTCAACCGGCTTCACCCCTTTCTTCCTTGTATATGGTGCCGAGGCCGTCATCCCAACTGACATTGAGTTCGACTCACCTCGGGTCACCATGTACACGGAGGCGGAGGCCAAGGAAGCGCGAGAAGACGGCGTTGACCTGCTGGAAGAGGGCCGGCTGTTAGCACTCAGCCGGTCCGCCATCTACCAGCAGGGTTTGCGCCGTTACCACAACCGGAAGGTCAAGCCAAGATCCTTCCAAGAAGGCGATCTTGTGCTCCGGCTGATCCAGCGAACAGCCGGCCAGCACAAGCTCTCGGCCCCTTGGGAAGGCCCCTTCGTCATCAGCAAGGCCCTAGGCAACGACTCCTACTACCTGATCGACGCACAGAAGCCGAAGGCACGCAAGAGAGATGATTCCGGCAAGGAGTCGGAACGACCATGGAACGCCAATCTCCTCCGAAGATTTTACAGCTAAATGCAGTATGTACCACGCTACCTTTTGTATTAAGTACAAGACAACGGGCCCCCCGAGGAGCACTCGGGGACTACCCTCTTTTATCTATGTATGATGAGTGTCATACCTATGAATGTATTACTACATTTGTTTTCCTGTCCGGCACCGGGTTCGATCAGTCGGCCCGGGGACTTGCCGCCTTGAGTTATATTAAAGTTCTACCTGCAGTCAGACAAGTAGTGTGCCGGCACCCAAGCCCTCTCTTGTTGAAAGTCGCAGCTCGAAGAATCGACTGTCCGACTGGCAAGAGTCAAAGGCAGGAAAGGATGCCCACACGAAAAACGGCTAAGGACTAACGAACTTATATAACACAAGCCGGCCTCCCACCCCGCCAACCGGCTGTCAGAACAGCCGGCTGGCCGGCTTCCGATTCACCTTGCTACAATCTAAAAAAGCTAGAGTACTTGCCCTCCCAAACGGCCAAGCCCTTCCCCAGCCACAGACTGCAGAGCAACTGTCCGGCTGGGAAGGCAGCGACCAAGGAGGGCGGCAAAGGAAACAGCCAAAGGATGAAAAGCAAATACAATCGGAAGCCAAGCACATGCATGATTATATTTACACAAAAGGCCTTCGAAAGGCCGGCGTTCAACATAGTTTGAATACACCCCCAGTGGGTGGAACTGCGCAAAATTAACAAATATTGTTCAAAGAGCAATAAACAGGAAAGCAAAGACGGCGGATCAGGCCAAAGGTGCAACAGGCGAGCTGGGCAGGTCAGTGGAGACGGCAGTGCTGGCTGGAGGAGTGGCCGGCTAGCGAGTCTCGGCTTGATCATCACCGACTGCAGGCGGCACGCTCGCATGCGCCTCGTTGCTGGAGGCACGATCAAGCTGAGGCTGGCCGGTCGCTCCATCGTCTGGCACAGCGTCTTCATCATCCGCTCCCTCCTCCTCTTCACCCTCATCACTGGAGTCGATCTCCTCCACTGAGTCTTCACCATCCGCTGGGTTCAGCCCAAACCACTCCTCCGGCTGAGCAACACCGTCATCATTCACCTCAGGGCAAAGGCACTGGTGTCGGTATAGTCGGCGATCGCCGAGGCACGCTGGATGATAGCCGGCCGCACCGCCTCCACCTCTTCATTGGCCTCCTGCCGCCAGGTGGTCAGCTGGGCCAAATCCAACCTAGGATACCAAGCTCAGACGAACTCCAGCGCCCGCCTGGCGCCTGACCGAGCTGCAGAAGCCTTCCAGGCCTCGAAGCGGCCAACTGCTACCTCCAGCCAGTCGGCACTCCGACTGCGCGTACGGGGAATCACCTCGCCGGGCCAGAGGGCGACCAGCATTTGCGCCCCAACGCGCTGAAGACGGCGGAGCATGCGGTGAGCTGGCTGGAGGCGGGCTTGGATTGCCAGAAGTTGCTCCTCAAGCGACCGGCGAGCATCCGGCGCAATCTCAGCTCCAGCCTGCCTTTGCGCGTCGCGGCGGGCCTCGATGACTTGGTTGGCGGCAACAGAGTAACCAGGGAAGTACTCTGCGCAAGAGAAGAAAGGAAGAAGACACAAGGTCAGAAAATGGACCAAATGGCAGGCGGCAAGCAAAGGGACGAAGAAGAAGGCGGCCTACCGTCAACCAAATCTTCGATCCGGCCGTAGCCGTCGCTCAGCGCTTGCCTTGCCTCAGCCCAGCTCGCCGCCTCGGTCTCGTATTCGGCTTGAAGGGCGGCCTCGCTGTCCTGTGCCGCCTTCAGGGCCGCCTTATGGCTCTCCTCCTGGTCGGCCAGCTTCTTGACCAAGCGGTCACGCTCCTGAGCCAAGGCGTTGCACTCGGCTTCCTTGGCGCGAAGGGCGGTCTGGGCCCCACCCAACTGCTCCCTCAGGTCAGCATTGGCCTCTGCAGATATGGTAAAGAAAGAAAAAAGGGCAATAAGAAAGAAGTCGCCGGGGAAGATCCGGCCCGACTGCTCAGCAGTCGGCCCGAATCTCGGGGACTACACCCAGTGGGTGCATTGACGCGCCCCCACGTGAGATAAAAGACGAAGCACTTACTCCGGCTCTCGGTCAGATCAATGGTCTTCGCATTCAGCTCCCGAACCTGGGAGTTGAAGGTAGCCGCGCGGAGGTTGTGATAGTCCTGCAAATAGGACAGAGGAGCAAATAAGAGCACGATAGCAACCAAAGTCTACTAAGAAGTTCCAAGCCGCCTGCTCAGCAGCCGACTCAGAACTCGGAGACTACACCCAGTGGGTGCGCTGACGCGCCCCCACGAAAGAAATCAAGAACAAGAAACAAAAAAGCGGGAAGACTCACCCGAATGGCCGTCCGCGTCGCGAGGAACTCTTGATTATACTGTTTCAGCACGGTGGCTTGGGATTGAAGCCAGTTCCGGACTTGTTGCGCTGCCATGTTCAACACGGCCGTCCCACCACCCGACGTCCATCCCGGCGAGCTGGCGTTGGCCGCCTCTAGATCCTGGGCCGACGAGCCAGAGCTCGCGGCCTTCTGCGGGCCCGGCGCCCAACTCGCCTTCCCGGCGCGCTGGCGCGATGGCGACCGAACCACAACGTATGTCCTTGCAGCCGGCTCGCCTCCAACCGGTTGCACGGGCGGCTCGCTAGGCCGGCTGCCTTGGTCCGCCCCAGTCGGCAACGGCGGTGCCGCCACCCTCTCCGGGACGATAACGTCACCCTCCTCCCTCTCCACCGCCAGTTGGTCGCCACCGGGGCTTCCTCCGGCGGGGGCACCGGCACCTCGGGCGCCATAGCGCGAAGGGGGATGACAAGCAGCGGAGGCTGGTTACGCAGGGCCTCCGCCGACCTCTCTTCGGCTGCAGCCTCCGCCTGAGCCTTGGCTGCCGCGTCGGCTTGTGCCTCCGCCGACCTCTCCGTCGTCTCCTGCGCCGCCATGGCAGCTGCCGCCCTCAGCTGCTCCGCCTCCCGCTCCTCCCGCGCCTCCCGCGCGTTCCGCTCCGTCGCCGCTTGAAGCTTGGCACGGGGGTCCACGCGGCGGGCGCTTCCAGATCTACCCGCCGCTCCAACCACGGAGGCTACAGCGGTCCGCTCAAGAGAAAGCGGAGCCCTGTATTTTTTAAGTCAAGACAAGGACTCAGAAGAATATCAACGAAAAAGAAGAAGGAATACATGAGAGAATTGACACTTACGCCGAAACCACTTGCGGCTGCTTCACCACCTTGCGAAAGCGGGCGGCCTTCGCGGCCGCCTCGTCCCGCCTGGTCGCCGCCGCCGCGCTCTTGGGCTTCTTCGGCCAACTGCCGAATAGGCTCTGCGCGGCCCGGTGCTTCTGCGCGCCGCCTCGGCCAGCCGGCGCGCGAGATGAGCCCGGGCCGTGCTGATTGGACACCGGCTGGCGGCGCGGGACGACCTCCGCCTCGTCATCATCCGGCCAGTCATCGAAGCTGGCTCCAAGCCCGGAGCCGCCTGCCTCGCCGCCTCCCCCCTCGATGTCGTCGTCCAGAGCGGCCGCCCCCAAGTCGGGGTCGTCCGAGTCGTGCGCCGTCCGGTCGGGGAGATATTGGCGCTCCACCCCCGCTGCCCCGGCTGCCGGTCGAAGGAGGGGGCTCTGTCAAGACAAGCCGACTGGTCATAGTCGGCCAAGAGAAACTCGGTGACAAAAGTAAAGAAGAGAAGAAAAAGAAAGTTTACCATAGGCGGCAGATTGGCACGGGAGTACGGCTCCTTGCCAAATCTCCACTCGTCGGCGAGCTTGCAATTCGCAAGGTAGTTCACCATGAGAGCTACCTCCGCATGAGGCATCTCCTTGGTGCACATCCGACTCGGATCGAGTTGGCCGCTCATTTGACAAATCATATGAGGGCGGCCTTGGAGCTGGAGCACCCGGCACGCCACGAAGGCGGCCAGCAGGTCGGGCCCGGTCAGGCCCTCCGACTGGATCATTACCCGAAGTCGCGCGACGGCAGCGGCTCCTGCCGGCGACAGTGTTCTGGCCCGATAGGACCATTGGGGCCGCCTCCCAGCCGGCGGGCCGGCTGCATAAGCCGGCAAGTTGACGAAGTCGCCTTGCGGAGCGACGTTCTTCACATAGAAGTAGGATTTTTGCCAGCGCTTCACCGACTGGATCAGCGTGATGGGAGGAAAGGGGTTGTCGGCTACCGGCCTCCGCATCGCGATGAAGGCGCCGCTCTGAGCCGGCACGCCCCTCATAGCGGTATCGAGCTTGGTCTGGAAGAATTCCCCTAGAGCTCGAGGGTGGGAAGGACGCCGAGGAAGCCCTCGCACAAGGTGACGAAGGCGGACAGCAGCACCACCGTGTTTGGAGTGAGGTGGTGCGGCTGGAGCTGGTAGAATTCGAGGAAGGAGCGGAAGAAGCCGCTCGCAGGCAGGCCAAGGCCGCGCAGGAAGTGCGAGCGGAAGATCACCCGCTCGCCCTCCTCCGGCGCCGGCGAGATCTCCCGCACCGGCGCAAGACGGACCCGCACATGCTCCTTGCCGGGCAACCGCCGCGTCTTGCGGAGGAAGTCGATGTGGTCCTCGTGGACGTTGGAGCCGTCCCAGTCTCCGCCGCGCGACATGAGGGCAAGAAGCCGATGAAAAAAGGTGCGGCGATGGCGAAAGCACGGCCCCGCGGCGGCGAAGCTGCGGGGTAGTGCAAAGACTGGAGGGACGGCGCGGCAGCGAGGGGCTACGGCGATGAAGAAGAAGAAGAAGAAGAAGAAGGAGATGGTGGAGCGAGGGAGAGCGTGCGAGCATCTGCCGCTCCACCTCCTCCCCCTATTTATAGCCTCGTGCGGCGAAGCCGAGGAGGCGAGGCGTGGGGGGGGCGTGGGATTAACTGCGCCCACTCCCCCACGTCCCGCGATTATTGCGCCCTAACGGCGTGCCGAAACTGCCGTTGGAAGGCGAATGGCCCGTTTTGGGCCACAGAAGATCCACACCCGGGCCAAGGCGTGGAAGTGGCGGGCCCCAGCCTGCGGCGGCGTCCGGTCACGCGCGTGGGCTGGTAGGCTCTCCTAGCCGGAGGGTGCCACGTGGTGCGCGGGCGGCAAGCGGCCGGTCCGGAACCAGGCGCGCGCGCCAGCTGATTCCCGCCTTCAGATTTCGAGGCCTCACCAAGACGACGCACCTGATCAAAGCCGGCTCCTAGCTGCTGGCTCCTCAAGATAGGAAGCTGATTAAGCTTCTCGTCCTCCTTTCAGCCGCGAAGCCCAACCAGCTTCGGGGACTACTGTCGGAGTAAATGACCACGGGTAGCCTAACCGACTCCCCCTGGCTCTTCAAAAATTATCAGGCCGATCGAGGCTTCAAGCACCCAAAGCACGGGGCCGCCTTCCCCTGGCGGACCATCTCACAGGCCGACTGCTGGAAGGCGGCCCGACCCTGAAACCCTCCTGAAGAGAGCCAAAAGAAGGCCGACTCCAAGAAGCCGGCCACAAGAAGGCCGGCTCCAAGAAGCCGGCCACAAGAAGACCGACTCCCGGCAAGCGGCCAAGATTGCACCCTCCAGGACAGCACCCACATAACGGTGACAAGACCGGGCGTGGCTACAGTAAAGTCTGCCACCCCCGAATCCCGGAGCACGCATCGCCACAGTGCGCCGTACGGGTCGGCCATCCCCCGTCCGGCGCGACACTGTAGCCATGGTGACCATGACGCCACCCACGACAGGTTGTCAGTACGGCCCACGGGCGGCGGGCCCCTGCAGCCAGAGAGATACTCCCTCGAAGTATGTGCATCATTAAGAAGACAAGACGAGGTAAGGCTACAGTGAGAGTCCGCCGGACGGTGGCACTGTAGCCATGCTTACCTCAGCGCAGCCCTCATCATCAGGGGCGAGGCTACAGTAACCAGCAGCCGGCGGGACCCACCAGTCGAGGGGCCCCAACGGCCGGCGGAGAAGCCGGCGGATACAGACACTGACGGCCTGGACCCGCATCCAGCCGGATTACCATTGTACCCCTGGGGAGTAGGCCTATATAAACCCCCCAGGGCACCCATGCAAAGGGTTGATCTCTTAGAATTTTAGACACCAGGTAGAGAGAAGAGGAGAGCTAGCCTTGCCCTTCTTCCTCCTCTAGCAAAACAGCTCAAGGAAGCACTTGTAGCCACTTGTGTTGATCTAGTGATCATGCGGAGACCCCGCAGAGCAGGACTAGGGGTGTTTATCTCCACGGAGAGCCCCGAACCTGGGTAAGATTCGCCGGCGTGCATGTCTTCGCCTTATCCCGTTTCCAGGCACCGGCGATGTCTTACTGGGTCCCACAATGATAAGCCACCCGTTGGCATATGTCGCACCTACCACCCGACACTAGGATTCGAATACGATCATGTAGCCCCCAGTGGCTTTGGCGTTGCGCCGATCAAGAGGGTACCGACAGCTATGTTCTCTTTCGTTCGAATACGACCTATGTTTGAACAGGAAGCCCCCAAATGACCTTGAGAGTTTTTTAACGACGCTGATTCGAATACGATCAACGTTGGACCCAAAGGGGTTGAGCTATGATTCGAATACGATCAAGAAGCCCCCTAGTGAGTTTGGCAGTGTGCCGATCAAAAGGGTACCGACAGCTATGTTCTCTTTGGTTCGAATACGACCTATGTTTGAACAGGAAGCCCTTAGTGATCACGAGGTTTAACGGCTAGATTCGAATACGATCATGAGCCGGACCGAGAGGGTTAAGCTAGATTCGAATACGATCAGCCCCCAATTGGTCGTTCTATAATTAGAATAATAAAGACATATGATCATTGAGGATGAAAAGGACAGAGGTCCTGCTTTATTACTTATCATAATATATACATCGTCAAAATATGTACATCATGAGAGCCGGTGGCTCAAGTGTAGTAAGGCCGAAGATGAGCAATATTCCACGGCCGGCGGGTCTCCTCCTCCGACTTACGTGAGTCTTTGTGCTCTCAAACATCGATACGGTAGTATGACCCGCTGTTCAAGTTCTTGCTGACCACAAAGGGTCCTTCCCAAGGTGGGGATAGCTTATGTGCATCAGACTGATCCTGGATGAGCCGGAGCACCAGGTCACCTTCTTGAAAGGTTCTGGACTTAACCCAACGGCTGTGATAACGGCGCACGTCTTGTTGGTAAATCACCGAGAGGGCTGTTGCTAAGTCACGCTTCTCATCTAACAGGTCAAGTGCATCCTGTCGGGCTTGTTCATTATTAGCTTCAACGTAAGCCGCCACGCGGGGCGAGTCATGACAGATGTCACTAGGTAGAACCGCCTCTGTGCCGTAAACCATGAAGAAAGGCATGTAACCCGTAGATCTGTTGGGGGTAGTATTGATGCTCCATATCACAGAAGGTAACTCTTCTACCCAACAACCCGGCGTTCGTTGCAAAGGAACCATAAGCCGGGGCCTGATGCCTTTCAAGATTTCCTGATTGGCTCTTCCAGCTTGCCCATTGGATTGGGGGTGAGCTACTGATGAAACATCAAGCCGGATATGCTCACGTTGACAGAACTCCTCCATGGCACCCTTGGACAGATTAGTACCATTGTCAGTTATAATGTTGTGTGGAAAACCAAAGCGAAAGATCACCTTTTTCATGAATTGAACCACCGTGGCTGCATCACACTTACTGACTAGCTCTGCCACAACCCACTTTGTGAATTTGTCAATGATACGTCCATTTTGCATCATGCTTTTATATCGATATTTATTGCATTATGGGCTGTTATTACACATTATGTCACAATACTTATGCCTATTCTCTCTTATTTTACAAGGTTTACATAAGGAGGGAGAATGCCGGCAGCTGGAATTCTGGGCTGGAAAAGGAGCAAATATTAGAGACCTATTCTGCACAACTCCAAAAGTCCTGAAACTCCACGAAAGTTATTTTTGGAAATAAAAAAAATATTGAGCGGAAGAAATAAGTCAGGGGGGCCTCCACCTGGCCACGAGGGTGGGGGGCGCGCCCCCTACCTCGTGGGCCCCCTGATGGCCCTCCGATTCCCATCTTCTGCTATATGAAGTCTTTCGTCCGAAGAAAAATCATAAGCAAGCTTTCGGGACGAGACTCCGCCGCCACGAGGCGGAACCTTGGTAGAACCAATCTAGGGCTCCGGCAGAGCTGTTCTGCCGGGGACACTTCCCTCTGGGAGGGGGAAATCATCGCCATCGTCATCACCAACGCTCCTCTCATCGGGAGAGGGCAATCTCCATCAACATCTTCACCAGCACCATCTCCTCTCAAACCCTAGTTCATCTCTTGTATCCAATTCTTGTCTCCAAGTCTGGGATTGGTACCTGTAGGTTGCTAGTAGTGTTGATTACTCCTTGTAGTTGATGCTAGTTGGTTTATTTGGTGGAAGATCATATGTTCAGATCCTTTATGCATATTAATACTCCTCTGATTATGAACATGAATATGCTTTGTGAGTAGTTACGTTTGTTCCTGAGGACATGGGAGAAGTCTTGCTATTAGTAGTCATGTGAATTTGGTATTCGTTCGATATTTTGATGAGATGTATGTTGTCTATCCTCTAGTGGTGTTATGTGAACATCGACTACATAACACGTCACCATTATTTGGGCCTAGAGGAAGGCATTGGGAAGTAATAGTAGATGATGGGTTGCTAGAGTGACAGAAGCTTAAACCCTAGTTTATGTGTTGCTTCGTAAGGGGCTGATTTGGATCCATATGTTTCATGCTATGGTTAGGTTTACCTTAATAATTTTTTTGTAGTTGCGGATGCTTGCAATTGAGGTTAATCATAAGTGGGATTCTTTTCCAAGTAAGGGCAGCACCCAAGCACCGGTCCACCCACATATCAAATTATCAAAGTACCGAACGCGAATCATATGAACGTGATGAAAACTAGCTTGACGATAATTCCCATGTGTCCTCGGGAGCGCTTTTCTCTATATAAGAGTCTGTCCAGGCTTGTCCTTTGCTACAAAAAGGATTGGGCCACCTTGCTGCACATTATTTACTTTTGTTACTTGTTGCTCGTTACAAATTATCCTATCACAAAACTATCTGTTACCTATAATTTCAGTGCTTGCAAAGAATACCTTGCTGAAAACCGCTTATCATTTCCTTCTGCTCCTCGTTGGGTTCGACACTCTTACTTATCGAAAGGACTACGATAGATCCCCTATACTTGTGGGTCATCAAGACTCTTTTCTGGCACCGTTGCCAGGGAGTGAAGCGCCTTTGTTAGGTGGAATTTGGTAAGGAAAAATTTATATAGTGTGCTGAAATTTACTGTCACTTGTTACTATGGAAAGTAATCCTCTGAGGGGCTTGTTCGGGGTATCTTCACCCCAACCAGTAGAGCAAAGAGTTGCTCCTCAACCTACTGAACCTACTGAAATTGAAAATGTCCACTTTGAGATTCCGTCGGGTATGTTAGAAAAACTGCTAGCTAATCCTTATGCAGGAGATGGAACAATGCATCCTGATGAGCACCTAATATATGTGGATGAAGTTTGTGGATTATTTAAGCTTGCAGGTATACCCGGTGATGTTATTAAGAAGAAGGTCTTCCCTTTATCTTTGAAGGGAGATGCATTGACATGGTATAGGCTATGTGATGATACGGGGTCATGGAACTACAAACGATTGAAATTGGAATTTCATCAGAAATTTTTTCCTATGCATCTTGTTCATCGTGATCGCAATTATATATATAATTTTTGGCCTCGCGAAGGAGAAAGCATCGCTCAAGCTTGGGGGAGGCTTAAATCAATGTTATATTCATGCCCCAATCATGAGCTCCCAAGAGAAATAATTATTCAAAGTTTTTATGCTCGGCTTTCTGATAACAATCACACCATGCTCGATACTTCTTGTGCTGGCTCTTTTATGATGAAGACTATTGAATTCAAGTGGGATTTATTGAATAGAATTAAACAAAACTATGAAGATTGGGATCTCGACGAAGGTAAGGAGTCAGGTATGACACCTAAGTATGATTGTGTTAAATCTTTTATGGATACCGATGTTTTCCGTAAATTTAGCACTAAATATGGACTTGACTCTGAGATAGTAGCTTCTTTCTATGAATCTTTTGCTACTTATGTTGATCTCCCCAAGGAGAAGTGGTTTAAATATCATCCTCCCATAGAAGTAAAAGTAGCTGCAACTGTTAAAGTTGAAGAAAAGACTGTCACTTATAATGATCCTATTGTTCCTACTTCTTATGTTGAGAAACCACCTTTCCCTATTAGAATAAAGGATCATGATAAAGCTTCAACTGTGGTCCGTAAAAGCAATATTAGAACTTATACACCTCCTGAGCAAATTAAAGTTGAACCTAATATTGCTATTGTTAAAGATCTCTTGCCTGATAATATTGATGGGCATGCTATTCATTTCCGTGATGAAACTGCTAGAATTGCCAAACCTTGTGCTAAAGATAAACATAGACCTGTGGTAGGCATGCCTGTTATTTCTGTTAAAATAGGAGATCATTGTTATCATGGCTTATGTGATATGGGTGCTAGTGCTAGTGTAATACCTATTGACTTATACAAAGAAATTAAGCATGATATTGCACCTACTGAGTTAGAAGATATTCATGTCACAATTAAATTTGCCAATAGAGATACTATTTCACCAATGGAAATTGTTAGAGATGTTGACGTCTTGAACATTGTTAATGCTAAGATAGACTGCAAAAAGGATGTCGTTACTATTGGCTTGGGTGATATGTCTCATGAGTTTAATTTCTCTAAATTTAGTAGACAACACCAGGAAGAGGAATTACCTAGTAAGGATGAAATTATTGGTCTTGCTTCTATTGCCGTGCCTCCTAGTGATCCTTTAGAACAATATTTGCTAGACCATGAAAATGATATGTTTATGAATGAAAGAAGGGAAATAGATGAAGTATTCTTTAAGCAGGAACCTATCCTGAAACACAATTTGCCTGTTGAAATCCTAGGGGATCCTCCTCCACCCAAGGGTCATCCCGTGATTGAGCTTAAACCGTTACCTGATACTCTTAAATATGCTTATCTTGATGAGAAAAACATATATCCTGTTATTATTAGGGCTAACCTTTCAGAGCATGAAGAAGAGAGATTATTGAAAACTCTGAAGAAGCACCATGCTGCTATTGGATATACTCTTGATGATCTTAAGGGCATTAGTCCCACTCTATGTCAACATAAAATAAATTTGGAGGAAGATGCCAAACCAGTTCGTGATCATCAACGACAGCTGAATCCTAAGATGAAAGAAGTGGTAAGAAAGAAATAAAAGCTCCTTGTGGCAGGTATAATTTATCCCGTTGCTGATAGTCAGTGGGTAAGTCCTGTCCACTGTGTCCCTAAGAAGGGAGGTATTACCGTAGTTCCTAATGATAAAGATGAATTGATCCCGGAAAGAATTATTACAGGTTATAGGATGGTAATTGATTTCCGAAAATTAAATAAGGCTACTAAAAAGGATCATTACCCCTTACCTTTTATCGATCAAATGCTAGAAAGATTATCCAAACATACACATTTTTGCTTTCTAGATGGTTATTCTGGTTTTACTCAAATACCTGTGGCAGCCAATGATCAATCAAAGACTACTTTTACTTGCCCTTTTGGTACTTTTGCTTATAGACATATGCCTTTTGGTTTATGTAATGCACCTGCTACCTTTCAAAGATGCATGATGGCTATATTCTCTGACTTTTGTGGAAAGATTTGTGAGGTTTTCATGGACGATTTTTCCGCCTATGGATCCTCTTTTGATGATTGCTTGAGCAACCTTGATCGAGTTTTGCAGAGATGTGAAGAAACTAATCTTGTCCTGAATTGGGAAAAGTGCCACTTTATGGTTAATGAAGGTATCGTCTTGGGGCATAAAGTTTCTGAAAGAGGTATTGAGGTTGATAAAGCCAAGGTTGATGCCATTGAAAAGATGCCATGTCCCAAGGACATCAAAGGTATAAGAAGTTTCCTTGGTCACGCTGGTTTTTATAGGAGGTTCATTAAGGACTTCTCTAAATTTCTCGGCCTCTGACTAATTTGTTGCAAAAAGATATACCATTTGTCTTTGATGATGATTGTGTAGAAGCATTTGAAATACTTAAGAAAGCATTGATCTCTGCACCTATTGTTCAGCCACCTGATTGGAATTTACCTTTTGAAATTATGTGTGATGCCAGTGATTATGCTGTAGGTGTTGTTCTAGGGCAAAGAGTTGATAAGAAATTAAATGTTATCCAATATGCTAGCAAAACTCTAGACAATGCTCAAAGAAATTATGCTACTACTGAAAAAGAATTCTTAGCAGTTGTATTTGCGTGTGATAAGTTCAGACCTTATATTGTTGATTCTAAAGTAACTATTCACACTGATCATGCTGCTATTAAATATCTTATGGAAAAGAAAGATGCTAAACCTAGACTTATTAGATGGGTTCTCTTGTTAGAAGAATTTGATTTGCATATTGTTGATAGAAAGGGAGCCGAGAACCCCGTTGCATACAACTTGTCTAGGTTAGAAAATGTTCTTGATGACCCACTACATATTGATGATAGCTTTCCCGATGAGCAATTAAATGTCATAAATACTTCTCGTACTGCTCCATGGTATGCTGATTATGCTAATTTTATTGTTGCTAAATTTATACCACCTAGTTTCACATACCAGCAAAAGAAAAAGTTTTTCTATGATTTGAGACATTACTTTTGGGATGACCCACATCTTTATAAAAAGGAGTAGATGGTGTTATTAGACGTTGTGTACCTGAGCATGAACAGGAACAAATCCTACGCAAGTGTCACTCCGAGGCTTATGGAGGACACCACGCTGGAGATAGAACTGCACATAAGGTATTGCAATCCGGTTTTTATTGGCCTACTCTCTTCAAGGATGCCCGTAAGTTTGTCTTGTCTTGTGATGAATGTCAAAGAATTGGTAATATTAGTAGACGTCAAGAAATGCCTATGAATTATTCACTTGTTATTGAACCATTTGATGTTTGGGGCTTTGATTATATGGGACCTTTTCCTGCCTCTAATGGATATACACATATTTTAGTTGCTGTTGATTACGTTACTAAGTGGGTAGAAGCTATTCCAACTAGTAGTGCTGATCATAACACTTTTATTAAGATGCTTAAAGAAGTTATTTTTTCGAGGTTTGGAGTCCCTAGATATTTAATGACTGATGGTGGTTCACATTTTATTCATGGTGCTTTTCGTAAAATGCTTGCTAAGTATGATGTTAATCATAGAATTGCATCTCCTTATCACCCACAGTCTAGTGGTCAAGTAGAATTGAGTGATAGAGAGCTCAAATTAATTTTGCAAAAGACTGTCAATAGATCTAGAAAGAATTGGTCCAAGACACTTGATGATTCATTATGGGCCTATAGAACTGCATATAAAAATCCCATTGGCATGTCTCCGTATAAAATGGTTTATGGAAAAGCATGTCACTTACCTCTCGAACTAGAACATAAGGCCTATTGGGCCATTAAAGAGCTCAATTATGATTTCAAACTTGCCGGTGAGAAGAGGTTATTTGACATTAGCTCACTTGATGAATGGAGAACCCAAGCCTATGAAAATGCCAAGTTGTTTAAAGAAAAAGTTAAAAGATGGCATGACAAAAGGATACAAAAGCGTGAGTTTAATGTAGGTGATTATGTATTGCTATACAACTCTCGTTTAAGATTTTTTGCAGGAAAACTTCTCTCTAAATGGGAAGGCCCTTACGTTATCGAGGAGGTGTATCGTTCCGGTTCCATAAAAATCACCAACTTCAAAGGCACAAATCCGAAGGTGGTGAACGGTCAAAGAATCAAACATTATATCTCAGGTAATCCCATAAATGTTGAAACCAATATTATTGAAACTGTAACCCCGGAGGAATACATAAGGGACACTTTCCGGAATGTTTCAGACTTCGAAAAGGAATAGGTATGTGGTACGGTAAGTAAACCGACTCCAAAACAGTTTTTATGGCAATATTTCTCCGTTTTGGAATATTTAGAAAAATAGAAAAAATAAGAAGCAGTTCGGAAAGGACACGAGGCCTCCACGAGGGTGGAGGGCGCGCCCTACCCTACTGGGCGCGCCCCCCTACTTCGATGGCACCTCGTGTGCTCTCCGGACTCCATTTTCTTGCACGATACATATTTTGGTCGGTAAAAATTCATTATATATTCTCCCGAAGGTTTTGACTCCTGTATTACGCAAATATCCTCTGTTCTTGTTTCGAGCTGTTTTTTTGACAGATCTAGATCATCATGACGTCTCCAAGTGCCCCCAAGGACAAGTTCTTCGAGAAGGTCATCAACCCCTACCTCGCGAAGGTGCTGCAACACCCTCAAACCATTGAGATGCGTGAGGGGGTGCTGCACATCCGCGATGTTGAGGGACCACGGAGGACCGGAAGCGTGGAGACAAGGCTTGAAGCAATGGAGCAACAAGTTTACAAGTGCCAGGAGATGGTGGAGCATGGACTTGACTCCAATCACATAATGATCATGGAGTTCACCAACAACCACAAGCTGGATGCCAAGGACATTGGGGAGGCCATCTTCAAGCTTCACGAGAAAATCGAGCACCTCCAAGCCCAAATCTATGACCTGCAAAACCAAAACTGTGAGTATGAATATAGATTCAAGAGGATGAGTTTGGCTGCAGATTTAAGGATCCCGGAGACTCGATCATCCTTCTATGATGGTTAGCCTATGCCTTGGAAGATGGACGACAAGCCTACATCATCAACAATCCCTTCACCAGCAAAGGAGACATAATCATATGGGTATGGGCACTCCCCTTGGCAACTGCCAAGCTTGGGGGAGATGCCCCGGTATCGTATCACCACCACATCTCCTATCTTTACCGTTTTTCTTAGTTCGATCCTATTTAGTAGTATCTTGATCTAGTAGAATAAAAGTTTTGGTATGATCCAGTTTTGAGTTTTGCTTTATGATCTTTCTATGTAATCGAGTCCGTGAGCTTTATAATAAAGATTAGTGTTGAGTTAAGGGCTTGATTATTTTGCCATGATCTTGAGTGAATAAAAGAATAGAGAAAAGAATAAAAAGGGGGGGAAACAAAGAGATCATATTGATCTTATTGAGAGTAATGACTTCACATAGAAAGAGTATGATGATTAAAAATTGTTGAGAGTTGACAAACATAGCTTTGGTCATCGTTGCAATTAATAGGAAGTAATAAAGAAAGAGAGGTTTCACATATAAATATACTATATTAGACATCTTTTATGATTGGGAGCACTCATTAAAATATGACATGCTAAAGAGTTGATGTTGGACAAGGAAGACAACGTAATGGGTTATGTTTTCTTATATCTGAGATAAAGTATATTGTCATGGATCATCCAACATGTTGAGCTTGCCTTTCCCCCTCATGCTAGCCAAATTCTTTGCACCGAGTAGAGATACTACTTGTGCTTCCAAATACCCTTAAACCCAGTTTTGCCATGAGAGTCCACCATATCTACCTATGGATTGAGTCAGATCCTTCAAGTAAGTTGTCATCGGTGCAAGCAATAAAAATTGCTCTCTAAATATGTATGATTGATTGGTGTGGAGGAAATAAGCTTTATACGATCTTGTGATGTGGAAGAAATAAAAGCGACGAACTGCATAATAAAGGTTCATATCACAAGTGGCAATATAAAGTGACGTTCTTTCGCATTAAGATTTTGTGCATCCAACCCTGAAGGCGCATGGCAACCTCTACTTCCCTTTGCGAAGGGCCTATCTTTTACTATTATCTTCTACCTTATGCAAGAGTCATGGTGATCTTCACCTTTCCTTTTTACATTTTATCCTTTGGCAAGCAGAGGATGTTGGAAAGATCCTGATATATATATCTAATTGGATGAGGGTTAGCATGAACTATTATTGTTGACATTACCCTTGAGGTAAAAGGTTGGAAGGCGAAATTATAAGCCCCTATCTTTCTCTGTGTCCGATTAAAATTTTGTAACCACAAGTATTGTGTGAGTGTTAGCAATTATGAAAGACTAAATGATAGTTGAGTAAGTGGACTTGCTAGAAAGCTCTGACATGGACTCTTTCTGATGTTATGATAAATTGCAATTGTTTCAATGACTGAGATTATAGTTTGTTAGTTCTCAATAAAGTTTCTGATTCATACTTTGCATTGTGAATAGATTATTGTTATGAGAATAATCATGATGCCCTCATGTCCGTATTTTATTTTATCGACACCTCTACCTCTAAACATGTGGACATATTTATCGTTATCGGCTTTCGCTTGAGGACAATCGAGGTCTAAGCTTGGGGGAGTTGATACGTCCATTTTGCATCATGCTTTTATATCGATATTTATTGCATTATGGGCTGTTATTACACATTATGTCACAATACTTATGCCTATTCTCTCTTATTTTACAAGGTTTACATAAGGAGGGAGAATGCCGGCAGCTGGAATTCTGGGCTGGAAAAGGAGCAAATATTAGAGACCTATTCTGCACAACTCCAAAAGTCCTAAAACTCCACGAAAGTTATTTTTGGAAATAATAAAAAATATTGAGCGGAAGAAATACGTCAGGGGGACCTCCACCTAGCCACGAGGGTGGGGGGCGCGCCCTACCCCCCTGGGCGCGCCCCCTGCCTCGTGGGCCCCCTGTTGGCCCTCCGATGCCCATCTTCTGCTATATGAAGTCTTTCGTCTGAAGAAAAATCATAAGCAAGCTTTCGGGACGAGACTCCGCCGCCACGAGGCGGAACCTTGGCGGAACCAATCTAGGGCTCCGGCAGAGCTGTTCTGCCGGGGACACTTCCCTCCGAGAGGGGGAAATCATCGCCATCGTCATCACCAACGCTCCTCTCATCGGGAGAGGGCAATCTCCATCAACATCTTCACCAGCACCATCTCCTCTCAAACCCTAGTTCATCTCTTGTATCCAATTCTTGTCTCCAAGTCCGGGATTGGTACCTGTAGGTTGCTAGTAGTGTTGATTACTCCTTGTAGTTGATGCTAGTTGGTTTATTTGGTGGAAGATCATATGTTCAGATCCTATATGCATATTAATACTCCTCTGATTATGAACATGAATATGCTTTGTGAGTAGTTACGTTTGTTCCTGAGGACATGGGAGAAGTCTTGCTATTAGTAGTCATGTGAATTTGGTATTCGTTCGATATTTTGATGAGATGTATGTGGTCTATCCTCTAGTGGTGTTATGTGAACGTCGACTACATAACACTTCACCATTATTTGGGCCTAGAGGAAGGCATTGGGAAGTGTAGACATTTTTTAGAGTGTAGATTCACTTATTTTACTCCGTATGTAGTCATTTGGTGGAATCTCTAAAAAGTCTTATATTTAGGAACGGAGGGAGTAATAAGTAGATGATGGGTTGCTAGAGTGACAGAAGCTTAAACCCTAGTTTATGCGTTGCTTCGTAAGGGGCTGATTTGGATCCATATGTTTCATGCTATGGTTAGGTTTACCTTAATACTTTTGTTGTAGTTGCGGATGCTTGCAATAGAGGTTAATCATAAGTGGGATGCTTGTCCAAGTAAGGGCAGCACCCAAGCACCGGTCCACCCACATATCAAATTATCAAAGTACCGAACGCGAATCATATGAACGTGATGAAAACTAGCTTGACGATAATTCCCATGTGTACTCGGGAGCGCTTTTCTCTATATAAGAGTTTGTCCAGGCTTGTCCTTTGCTAAAAAAGGATTGGGCCACCTTGCTGCACTTTATTTACTTTTGTTACTTGTTGCTCGTTACAAATTATCCTATCACAAAACTATCTGTTACCTATAATTTCAGTGCTTACAGGGAATACCTTGCTGAAAACCGCTTATCATTTCCTTCTGCTCCTCGTTGGGTTCAACACTCTTACTTATCGAAAGGACTACGATAGATCCCCTATACTTGTGGGTCATCAGTCAACTGCCACCAAGAGGTGGGTCTTTTTATCTTTGGACCTTTTGAAAGGCCCAACCATGTCGAGTCCCGAGACTGCAAACGGCCAAGTAATTGGAATCATCCTCAATTCTTGAGCCGGTACGTGAGCCCGTCGTGAGAATTTCTGACAACCGTCACATTTACTGACCAGATCTTCCGCGTCAGCTTGAACCGTCAGCCAATAAAATCCGTGATGAAAAGCTTTGGCCACAAGGGATTTTGAACCAGCATGATGGCCACAATCCCCTTCATGAATCTCACGAAGAATTTCTTGACCCTCCTTAGGAGAGACACACCGTTGAAATGCCCCAGTGACACTGCGATGATGTAACTCCCCATTGGTAATCGTCATTGACTTAGACCACCGAGTTATCTGCCTAGCCAAGGTTTCGTCCTCAGGCAACTCGCCCCAGGTCATGTAAGCCAAATATGGCACTGTCCAATCTGGGATGACGTGAAGAGCCGCTACCAATTGTGCTTCCGGGTCAGGAACAGCCAAGTCTTCCTCTGTAGGCAACTTGACAGAAGGGTTATGCAGAACATCCAAGAAAGTGTTAGGTAGCACCGGCTTACGCTGAGACCCCAGCCGGCTTAGAGCATCAGCCGCCTCATTCTTTCTCCGATCAATGTGCTCCACTTGGTAACCCTTGAAGTGTCGAGCAATGGCATCAACTTCACGGCGATAAGCCGCCATGAGAGGATCCTTGGAATCCCACTTGCCTGATACTTGTTGAGCCACCAAATCTGAGTCGCCAAAGCACCTTACCCGGCTTAAATTCATCTCCTTAGCCATCCGAAGACCATGGAGCAAGGCCTCATACTCAGCTGCATTGTTAGTATAGGGAAACATCAACTGGAGTACATAAAAAAATTTGTCACCTCGAGGGGAAGCTAAGACAACTCCAGCCACCGAGCCTTCCAATTGCCTGGACCCATCAAAATGAATAGTCCAATATGTGTTGTCCGGCTTTTCTTCAGGCATCTGCAGCTCTGTCCAATCATTGATGAAGCCCACCAGTGCTTGAGACTTAATAGCAGTGGCACATACTTTAAGCCATGAGGCCCAAGTTCAATGGCCCACTTGGTGACTCGTCCTGTGGCTTCTCTATTTTGAATGATATCTCCAAAAGGAGCAGAACTAACCACAGTGATGGGGTGACCCTAGAAGTATTGCTTAAGCTTCCGGCTTGCCATGAACACCCCATAAACGAGCTTCTGCCAATGTGGATATCTTTGCTTGACTCAATAAGCACCTCACTGATGTAGTAAACCGGCCGTTGAACCGGATGTTCCTTGCTAGCCTCCTTGCGCTCCACCACAATGGCAGCACTGACAACACGTGTGTTAGCAGCCACATATAGCAATAAGGGCTCCTTATCAATGGGAGCAGCAAGGATCGGTGGCTCAGATAACTGTCTCTTCAAATCTTCAAAGGCAGCGTTAGCAGCATCACTCCAGAGAAAGTCGTCCGTCTTCTTCATCATTTGATACAGCGATATGGCCTTCTCACCTAACCAGCTTATGAACCAGCTTAAGGCAGCAATATGACCCGCCAGACGTTGAACATCATTGATACACGCCGGTTTAGCCAAAGAGGTGATTGCCTTGATCTTCTCCGGGTTAGCCTCAATGCCTTTGTTAGAAACTAGAAAACCCAAAAGCTTGCCTGCTGGCACTCCAAAAACGCACTTGGCCGGGTTAAGCATCATCTTGTAAACCCGGAGATTATCAAAGGTTTCCTTCAGATCATCTATCAAGGTCTCCTTCTCTCTGGACTTCACCACAATGTCGTCCACATAAGCATGACCATTGCGCCCAGTCTGACAGTGGAGACAGTTCTGCACACATCGCTGATAAGTCGCCTGGGCACTTTTAAGCCCAAAAGGCATAGACACATAGCAGAAGGCTCTAGACGGAGTAATGAAAGCCGTCTTCTCCTGGTCCTTAACTGCCATCTTGATCCGATGATAACCAGAATAAGCATCCAAAAAGCTCAAACGCTCACAACCCGCTGTAGCATCAATGATTTGATCAATACGAGGGAGAGCGAAGGGATCAGCCGGGCATGCTTTGTTTACATCCATGTAATACACACACATACTCCAGGTGCCGTTCTTTTTTAGTACAAGCACTGGGTTAGCCAACCACTCTGGGTGAAAAACTTCAACAATAAACCCGGCCGCCAAGAGTCGGGCCACCTCCTCACCAATAGCTTTACGCCTCTCCTCATTAAATCGCCGAAGAAACTGCCTGACCGGCTTAAATTTTGGATCAATATTAAGAGTGTGCTCAGCGAGTTCTCTCGATACACCCGGCATGTCAGAAGGTTTCCATGCAAAGATGTCCCGGTTCTCACGGATGAACTCGATGAGCACACTTTCCTATTTGGGATCCAGATTGGCACTGATACTGAACTGCTTAGATGAGTCGCCTGGAACAAAATCAACAAGCTTGGTGTCATCGGCCGACTTAAATTTCATCACCGGCTCGTGTTCTATGGTTGGCTTCTTCAAAGACGTCACGTCCGCCGGGTCAACATTGTCCTTGTAGAACTTCAACTCCTATGTTGCACAAACAGATTCAGCATAAGCAGCGTCGCCTTCCTCACATTCCAAGGCTATCTTCCGACTCCCATGCACTGTGATGGTGCCCTTGTGACCCGGCATCTTGAGCTGCAGGTAAACATAACATGGCCGTGCCATGAACTTTGCATAAGCCGGCCGTCCAAACAGTGCATGATTTGGGCTCCGGATTTTGACCACCTCAAAAGTTAACTTCTCAACCCTGGAATCATGCTCATCCCCAAAGGCTACTTCCAGCTCAATCTTACCCACTGGGTATGCCGACTTACCGGGCACTACTCCATGAAAAACAGTGTTGGACGTCTTGAGATTCTTATCAGTCAACTCCATGCGACGAAAGGTCTCATAATAGAGGATATTGATGCTGCTACCTCCATCCATGAGCACCTTTGTGAATTTGTATCCACCAACTTGAGGTGCCACCACTAAGGCCAAGTGACCCGGATTGTCAACCCGTGGAGGGTGATCCTCCCTACTCCATAGAATATGCTGCTCAGACCATATTAGATAACGAGGAACCGCCGGTTCAACTGCGTTCACAGCCCTCATATGAAGTTTGTGGTCCCTTTTGCATAAACTAGTGGTGAACACATGATACTACCCACTATTCAGCTGCTTTGGGTTACTCTGATACCCTGATTGCTACTGCTGCTGACCTCCTTGGCCAGATTGCTAATTATAACCACCTTGGTTACCTTGAGGGCCCTGAAAGTTGGAATTTGAACAGCCACCTGGGCCATGAAAACCGCCACCGCCGGGTCCATGATTGCCGTCGAACATGTTAGAATTCTTGAAAGCCCTCATGATCGTACAATCTTTCCACAGGTGAGTGGCCGGCTTATCCCGGGTACCGTGCCTTGGACAGGGCTCATTTAGCAACTGCTCAAGGGTGGGACCTGACCCGCCGGACCGAAGAGGTGGCCTCCCCTGACGTCGTTGATTGTTGCCCTGCGCATTAGCCACAAACTCTGAGCTACCGTCAGCCTTATGTTTATTATTGCCTCCTTGCTTCGCCGGATTGTGCTGAGGACCCTTAGCGTTGCCGTTCTTCTTTCCCTTCCCTGTCTTCTCTTCATCAGACGCGGGGTCCTTGGTACTATCAGAGTCGGCGTATTTGACTAGAGCCGCCATCAGCCGGCCCATGTCATTACAATCGCATTTGAGCCGCCCCAGTTTCTGCTTCAGAGGTTCAAAACGACAATTTTTCTCCAACACTAAGACCGCAGAGCCGGCATCCATCTTATCAGATGAATGTATTATGGCCTTCACCCGGCGCA